>NC_047115.1:75273048-75573048 GCF_902500255.1 Thalassophryne amazonica
TTTTTTTCATAATTATTGTATGGCCTTGCCTTGCAATGTGGAGCGCCTTGGGGCAACTGTTTGTTGTGATTTGGCGCTATATAAGAAAAAAGTTGATTGATTGATTGATTGATTTACAAAAATCGTTGGTATGGTTGGGGGTAGGCAGCTCATACAGGCCCGGGGTTGATCGATAACTCTCAAATTTAATGTCTGGTTATCTAAAACGTGATATCTTGGGTCTTGCAGTCGTCTGTTCAATTGACGTCGCATGTTGGGGCTTGTCGTCCAGATCAAGCACTGGTTAAGGTATATTTCAACATAGACTCCTTGGAGTGGCTCAACGTAATTAATCCCCCATCTCAATGTGAATCTCAGGTCTTTGAGTTGTAGGTAAACCACATTTAATATCCAAGGGTAGGTGTCTGGACATCTGGGAACCGACTGGGGTATTCTTCGGCGTCCTATTATGTACCAATGCCGCAGACTTTCCTCGCTAAGCACTCGTTCAGCAAGTAATTTTTGTCCTGCTGTCTCTGTTAAGTCGGCATCTCTTATATTCATAATTTGAGACATAATATCCATTAGATGCTAGTTCCCAATCTTCTTCATTAAAATCTTTTTCTGGCCAATTTAAGTATAGTTTCTCAGCACCAAGGCCACATTGTATGTAGGGTCCAAGTCTTCCTCGATTATTAATAATGGGTACTCTATTTACATCTGGTCCTTGCGACATTTTGCAAACAGCCGCTTCTTTTTACTTCTTCCTTATCCCGCGGAAAATGGAGGGAAACATCCAGCGACTCCGAGACTTTCTTGATTTTTCCTCACCTTGAGTCGGTTGGTGTAACGAGTGCTGCTGTTCCTCCAGGAGGTCAACATGTGCTCTGACAGAGTAAACCCCCACATAGGGGACCAACACCATCAGCACTGTGAGCCGCACCTTAAGTGTTTGGTCCGGCCTACTAGGAGTGTCCGCTCTGCTAGCCACTCCCCCCATAGATTGTATCCTCCTCTTTCTCACCCATTCTTCAGGTGTTACGTGGTACTCGGCTGACTTCTTCTTCGGTTTTGCTGCTTTATTTCCCCAGGCGTCTAGTCCAGTGGTAAAATAATACATGAGGGTTTCTCTGCCCCCTTTTTCTTGTGGCACCTTTTCTGCA
Organism: Thalassophryne amazonica; assembly: GCF_902500255.1. Classification (NCBI taxonomy): domain Eukaryota; kingdom Metazoa; phylum Chordata; class Actinopteri; order Batrachoidiformes; family Batrachoididae; genus Thalassophryne; species Thalassophryne amazonica. Next base: position 75,274,191 of record NC_047115.1, read on the forward strand.
TCTTCCAGTAGAACTTCTTCTATCAATTTGGCCCAAGTTGTCAATTCCCAAGGGCCGATCCATCCTTCTTCTTGGGCTTTTTGCTGTTGATCATCTGTCAGTCCTCCCATCATGTCTGTATATCCGGGTCGCTCCGGATCTCTATACACTCTGAACACCAGTGGAATTTGCATTGTGTCTATTGGAGGGTCATAAGTTTGCCCATACTCTGGACCATGGGACCAACTTTGATGTATAGCTTCATGCAACAAAGACGGCTTTCGCTCACCACCTCCTGCAGCTTGGTCACTTCCTCCTGCTCTAGTTGTTTCCAACATCAAATAGGCACTTGGTGCCGTTGGACTCACGTCACCGCTGCCTTGATTCCCTTCTGCTTGATCAAGTGCAACTGTTGCTGCAGGATTAGCCCAATAGGCTTCATCAGTGTGAAAGGTCCTCAGGGGTCCAAAAAGCTTCTCACTTGCCATCCTTCTGCTCTTGCCACATGCAGTAGTCTTCCCATATGAGTTCTTGCTTTACACACCAGGCAATACTCGATCGTATGTCCATTCCAATAGCATGAGCACACCTGCATATCCACATTGTCTCCACGTATGTACCACTGGGTGTAAAAGACCATTCTTGGCAACTGGGTTAGTCGGCATAACCCACATACAAGTGCATCCAAAACCTTCACCGGCTTGTGAAGTATTTGCTTGAACTCATGTTTTGCCCCACTTGGAATTGGGGGTTTTCTAACCCCAGGTCCCGACCATTGGACGGTCAACGGTACGTCTTCACGGCAAATCACACAGTGATTCTCAACTTTTTTCCATTGTAATATCTCCTTTTCACTGGATAAAAATCCTTTCGTTGCATGATATAGTTTCCTCAGGGCTCTGCCTGCCCAGAGGTCATTTTTTGTTCTTCTTAAGGCAACCACCCCATTGACAGTGGCCATTCTGACGAAGGGTGGAAGATCTTGGGTGTTTTTGGCCATGTTTAGCTCCTGGTTTCGTCTAGTTAGGAGTTGGTTTCAGCTGCTCCACTCCTTGGATTCCCTTCTTCTTCAACTCTACTGTGTTACTGTCCAGTATCTTCACTACTGTATCTGTGGTCTCATACTTAGGTTTAACAGCAGTGTTGGTTAGGTGATCTCGAGCTCTCACCCACACCTTCTGCCCAACCTTAAATGGGATCTTTGGTTCTGGTTCTCTGTCCCTTTTAGTCTGACTCTGCCCCACTTCCGGTGTCGAAAATGGGCGTTGGTTCAGTTCTTGCGAAGGGGTGGGCCTGCCGGCACGATGGCGGTCATTCAGGGCCTGTCCAATTTCCAGGGCCTTACTACTCCATTCCCTCGTGTTAGCATTTTTCCCAATCCAGTTTTTCACCAGTCCAATAGCCCTTTCCACAACTCCATTTGCTTGAGGAGTGTATGGGGGCGAGTAAATTCTCATTACTCCATTTTTCTGGCACCGCTGGTCGACCTGAGCATTACGGAAATGTGTCCCATTGTCCGTTCTCAGCTCCCTAGGTATCCCCAGATTTGAACACACTTGATCCAACATGCTGATCACACTGCTGCCGTTGGCTTTTCTCACAGGCTTAACAGTCACATAGCCCGACAGAGTCCACAAGCACCAACAGATACTTTTCTCCTTTCTTACCGGTCACCCCCATGGGCCCGGCAACATCCATGCATACTGATCCCCATGGAACAGTACTCTTTATGGTGAAACCATCCACCGTTTGTCCTCGTCGTCCTGCATTGTATCGACCACATACTTCACAGTCTTTGAGGACTCGGCAGACTTGGTTTCTCGGAATCCAAAGTTGCAGCTTCTCCAGCTCCTTCCGTGTGGGAATGGTGCCTGCATGGCCAAGCGCTTCATGTACGGCCAGCGCCACCTCTTTCACGGACTCTTTTGAAACTACCCTTCCCTTGGGTGTCTGTTCCCACTTCTCGACCCCGACAACGACGACTTTTCTCAGCTGCACATAGCGGTCCACTTCTTCATTCGCGCTCCAATGTGCTCCTTCTTTTACATGGGCCTTCTGATGTACCACATCTAAGTCCATTGTTAGCCTCAACTCGGCTATTTTCCTCCACAAATCCATATGAGCTACAGGCTTCCCCTTAGCTCCCTCGAATCCATTTTCTTCCCAAATGGATAAGTCCTCTTTCAGGGCTTGTGCGCAGTAATGACTGTCTGTAATCACTTTAGCCCTTTTTACTCTCCTCTTGTTTAACTCCAAGAGTCCTTCCAGTATTGCTGTAACTTCTCCGGCTTGGGCACTCCCTGGCGTTTGACCTTTTTGACGATATTTCTCCTTATCTTGATACTTCAGAATATAGCCCCAATAAGCTATATTGTCTGTACCCTTCTTTGACCCATCAGTGTACATAGTCCAGTCGTATGGCTCCATAGGGAGTTGCCTCTCCTTCGGCAACTTTTTTGTCGCCGACTGTTTTGGCCCAATTTCCAGCTCAGGGTCTAGCAGGATCTCCTCCCACCTTCCCCATCTGGCATTTGTGGCTTTAGTACTCTCAATAGTTCCTTTCCTTACGAACCGGTGGACTTGGCTTTGAGTGATAACTTTTATTCCCTGACCTTGTGCAAGTTCTTTTAATACACTCCAATATCTAGCCAGGACTGCCAGTTCTTTTTCTTCCGGTGGATATTTTCTCTCAATCGAAGACAGAGTATAGCTCCACAAAGTTACCATACCCACTCCTTCGTTGCTCACTTTTACCACCGAATCCTCTTCTTCACAGCTTATTTCGGCTAGCAGACGAGTAGTCAGACTACGCGGCTCCAGCCTAACTGCGTCTTGAATGGTTTTCTTTAGCTTTTCCAAGCAATCCTGATCTGTAGCTGTCCAAATCCATTGCTTTTGCTCTCTTGTCCATTAGGTTTCTTCTTGAGACGAGCATAAAGGGGCTTTGCGTATCTCTGATAGTGTGGAACGTGATCTCTCACATAGTTACACAATCCCAATATTTTCTGTAGGTCATTCTCAGATTGCGGTGGTTTAATCTGACTTAATTTTTCTCGGTATACTTCTGAGAGTCCCAGGTCTGATGATACCTGGAATCCCAAATAGTTAACCTTGAATTGTCCAAACTGACATTTCTTCAGGTTGAGTTTTAATCCAGCGTTTGTGAGCTTCTGTATCACCTTTTGCAGCCGCATTAGGTGTTCATTTTCATCATCATCTGCGATAAACACATCATCGATGTAGACTGTTACGCCCAGATCTTTTAATATTTCCATTACTGCTGCTTGGAACACATTTGGTGAATTTCTGTATCCCTGCGGGAGTCGTTGCCACACATAACTTTTCCCTTTATGTGTGAATGCTGTTTTCCCTTGTGACTGTTTTGCTAATCGCAGGGAAAAGAATCCATTTGCCAGATCAATGCATGAATTGTATCTCTTAATTTGGAGCGTTTTCAGTGCTCCTTGGGGATTTATAACGCTCGCTCTATTGGTTATTGTTCGTCGATTGAGAGCCTTGAAGTTGATTACTGGTCTCCAGCCTCCTCCTGCCGACTCTGGCTTCTTAACTGCTTGGATGGGGCTGTTAGTGATCAGATTCAATTCCACTCGAACGATCCCCAAAGCTTCCAATTCTTTTACTATTTTATCCATTTCCTCAACCGCTCCAGGGTTCAAGGGATATTGTCGCACCGGTGGATGTACTCCTCCTTCGATGACATGAATGTATTTAGCCCCCAAATCTCCACAATCATTTTTAAATCGTGCTACTTTAGCTTCGGAGATAATTTCCCTCAATTTTTCTTTCCCTGCTTCAGAGAAATCACTTTCTTCAATCTTTTCTTCTGTGACAGCCGGTACATTCACTTCTTTGTACCAGCTTACCGGACTCTTTCCAATTGGAGTCATATCCATACATACAACTCCTGCTTGTAATTTTTTCCACTCGTCGTCTTATTAAATTTCGAAGCCTTTTGGGCCGATGCAATTCTCTCAAATCCTTGACTGTTATCAAATTAAAGGGGCCTTTTATCCAAACTACCCCTTTCCGTATTCCAAATGGTCTTTTCTCCATTGCTGCATTTGCATACTGGATCAGTAGGTATCCTATGGTCTCGAGGCTTCTGCGGGTCATGGACACCTCTGCTCCCGTGTCCACCAGGTACGGTTCTCCATCCACATCAGTGTAGATATTGTCCCCCTCCCAGTAGGCATGGTCTAGCGTGACCCGCGCCTCCAAAGCCATTACTTCTTCTGCCCTCCAGCCACCACTGAGGCTTGGCGGACTTCCTGGAGGGCTTTCCTTTGTTCTGGAGTTAATTTGTCATACTCCTCTTTAGGGAGATAGCCACCACTACGAGGTGCAGGTGTAGGTCGCGATTGTGGTGGTGGAGGTGGTGGACCTCTCGGCCGAGAGCTCCATTGTCCAACTGGAGGCCTTTGATTATTCCTCTGTGGTGTTTGATGCGGCTGAGGTGGTGGTGGTTTTGGCACTGAACTTCTTTTCTCCACTCCCACCGGTGTTTGTCCTGATCTCGGTGTGCTCTCCTTCTTTCTCTTTTCTTCATAGAACTGCTGCTCCAGATCCCAGCTCTTTACCACCGTGTCCATTTGTGGGACTGTAGTGCCGTCTATGGGCATTTTCACAAAGGTTATCTCCCCTCTTCTTCCCTTAGTGACCTCTCTCAGTGCCCTAACATAGCGTTGTGGCAAAATCGTCTGTTTTAACCCATGCCAAACCTGAACTAATGTTTGACCTTTGTCTAGTCCAGCTTTAGCTCGAGCAATATGGGAATCTTCATCATTGGGATCTTCCAACACTAACCTGGCATTATAGTTTCGTGCTGGTTCACCCCGACTAATGGGTTGACTGGTAACTTGGGCTAGCCACATAGATTTACCCTCTTCGCTGTTAGAAGCTCTGTCAATAAGGGGCCACACTTCTTTCAAATAGTCCTTTAGGTCTTCATTTGGTTCTTTCTCTCTCACCAGCATCTTTAATTTCTTGAATTCCCGGAATTCCCTGCCGTCTGCTTGAATTTCAGCTTGAATTGCTGGCAGACTTTGCTCTCTAGATCCAGCAGGAAAGCCCTGATTTGGGAGGCTCGCTTGTAATCCTGATGATGGTGGAATTGTTTCTCCCTCATCATCCAGATTTTCTTCATTGGTTTCTCTCAACACTTGCCGTGACCAGCGTAGAGCTGCTGTTTTTAGTTTTCTCAACATCACATCATGGGCAACGCCTAAATAGGCGACTATGAAGTTATTTGTTAACTCTTTACAAGCAGTCAGTGTAGGATAGAAGGGCCACATTAGTATATTAGCCCACTCTCCAACAGTAGCTGTTACCTCAAGAGTTTTCTTTTCATCTTGTCGCTCAATCCACTCTTCTGGGATGTCATACCCAGTTTGTCCAACTTCTGGAGCATAGGTTTGTCGCTCATCTCGGGTCTCCACTGGGTTGATCCTGACATCTCTTGCAATTCTCTCTGATGCTACACGCACATTATACACCCCAACTTCTTTCTTTCGTCCTCTGTAGCGTCCAGTTCGTAGTTCTGGGCGTGAGACTTCTCTTTCCCCTACCACAGATAGCGGTTCGTCCTCTTCCGAGTCTTGTGGATTGATCTCCTCTTCAGACTCTTTCCTGGTCCTCATCCATATCAGATTCATGGGAAGGACGTGGGTCCTGTGGTTGTGGGTCCCTGTTTTGTTCTGACCTTCGGGGTGACCCGGTTGCTTCGGTATTTCCGACAGGTAGAGGAATGAATATAGGATCCTCTTCTCCATTATCCGGTGGAGGAGCCTGGAAAGGCTCTCTCATCCGAGATTGGGAGCTTGTGGGGTGTATGATAGTCTGGAGCCCACTTGTAACTCGTTTTAATGTTGGTCGTGGGGTTTTAATCCTTAATTGCTGCACTCCCACAGCATGAACTGATCTTTTCTCACTTGTCGCCATGGGTATGGACTGCATCACTAGCGGGGGACTAGTTGCCACTCTACTTGCTCCAACTGCACCCTTCCTTGGACCTGCTCTACTTGGTCCTAGGTTCACCGCTTCAAGTGCCCTTCTCACTCGATCTTGCTCCTGCTCATTGCTAGTGACCACCACAATTTCTCTCATTGATCCCCATACTCCTGGGGTACACATGTGTAGGTTCATGGCTGCCATGGCAACCTTTTCTGCCTCTTCCCATGTCATATGTCCAGATCGTAATCCGTCCACACATATCACCACCCGCCGATGCTGGCGTTCTTTGGCCAAATCAATAGCTGTTCCCAGAGTTTTCAGCATTTCCTCCATGTATTCGATTGAATTTTCTCTCCCTGGGTAGCTTTCAAAGGGCACATGTATGAGTGCATGATAAGCCATTTGTGGTGCGCTTGTTATCACCATCGATTTTCTGTCCAGACCTCTCCCTTTTATACTCTTAAGCTCTTCTTGGTATTCTGTGCCTGCTCGCTCCTTGAGCTTTGCTCAGAATTTTCGGTTGGCAATTTTCAGTCTGGGATTTGTGAAGACAATGAGACTATCTCCATCTATATCCCAAGGAGTGCCAAAATAATGATATGCCCGTCTTCCATCTTGGGTCACCATTTTTTGGTTCCTTCGGGCATAGGGTCCAATTCCTCCATGTAGTCAGATTCAGCATATACATGGTGGGTTTTTGCTTTAGATTTTCTAAAGATCTCCTGCGAACGCCCTTCCTCTTTAATATGGTAACTCGGTCCAGCAACACATTCTTCAGCTTTAAGCTGTCCCAAGCTTCTGGGCCCACATTCCGGCGATTGATGGAATATCTGTCCAGACACTCCCTGAAGACTTCTTCGTCTTTTATCCTGCTCAACCAGGCATTCTGTCTGCTTTCTAACTGTTGAGGTTGTTCCTCTCACACTTCCTAAGGGCAAATTTGGCCACTCTGGGTCAAAGCTTGTGCGGAGCTGGTCCGGGCTTTTATATTCTTGACCATTTCCCCCAGGATTAGGACCTCCCGGGGATATCGATTCATCTCCACTTCCCTCTGGGTTGTGTCCCTCATCACTTTGTTCGGATTCGGCCTGGAAGTCTATCTTGCCTTCGTCTTCATTGTCGAGGATCTGACTTCCACTCATATCTTCCATTATAGGATATTGTTCCTTAAGTATTCTTCCTAACCCTTTTAGCCGTTCTGCCATGGACTTAAACTCAGCATATACGGACGCTGATTTTGCTTTAACATCAACCAGGACCGTCTCTACTTCCAACAACCCAGCTGTCATTTTTACTACGGAGTCATAACTTTTCTCAGGACTTATTAAGGTGGTGATTTGTCCTCTTTTCCACTCTTCTCCGAGAAGTTTGCACCACCATTCAAGCCACTCTCTGGTCCCCATCTTGTCCTTTGGGACTGGTGGGCTCCCCAAAACGGCCAGGATCTGCCCCTCCTTATGCTTACCTGGATAATATATCCCTAATGTGTGTATAGTTCCTGCCATATCTTCTTTGAAACATTCTTCATCAGTTTCCGCACTTTGATCTATGACATATTTTTGAACTGTTTCTGCCCAAGTATCATATCCTCGTCCATACAATACCACTCTGTGTGGCTGAAAATCCACTTCTTTTCCCCCTTCATGTTCGGATTCAGGGTTTGCTACGGGTCCTGGCTCTCCTTCAGCCATATTTTCACTGCTTATTCTTAATACTAACCTTACTGTTTCGTAATGATTGTCCTCCCTTTATTCTTTAAGTTGCTGAGATTGTCGATTCCACCACTGTTGTCTCCTTGACTCCAGCTATGGTCCTTGTCGTCTCGAGTCGTCTGCCTCTCAAAGCTTCTCTTGGCGCCTTGAGTCAGGGATGAGTGACAGACTACTTGGCTATTCAGCGCTAATTCCAGAGGTTAACTCCAAATCAGCTGCTCCTTCTCATACCTGCTCTCTTGACGATCCGATCCAGCATGCTCCCTCGCCTGCTTCCCTTCCTCGTCGTTTTGTGACGATCCAGCAGGCTATCCCCGTCTGCTTCTCGTCCCAGTCTAGACGATCCAGCAATGACACATCTGCTTCTCGTCCCAGTCCAGACGATCCAGCAGTGACATGTCTGCTTCTCGTCCTTGATCCCAGCTCCCTGGGATACTTACTCCTGTTGTCTTTACTTCGTCCTTCTGGTGGTCGCCTCCAAATTTTCACACCTCTGGAGGACAGATATGTTTCAAGCCGTTACTGGACCTATACAGGCCATCAGCCGACACTCTCCACAACACTGTCTCCTTTGGTGATCCACTCAGGGGCTTTCCACCTACCCAATGGCAAAGACTCTCCTTTGGCCAGGATTCTTCCTCGGACCCGACTACACTTCGTCAGGTCCCTGTTCAGGCGCCACGTGTCAGATCCCGCTTTTTAGATACACGGCACACGCTCACCCTCCGATGAGTGTGTTTGTGTACAAAACCAGCTCTCCGTCTCTGGGGTCCGACCTTCATGTCTCCACAGGTATTACCCGGCAGGGCTGCACAAAGGCTGTTCAAGCTGGTGGCGAGGAGATTCATCTAGCTGCTCACTGCCTCCATCCGGACGTCCACCCCGCTGAAGCTGATCTCGCACCCCGGTCGAATAGCCTTCTCAGGAACCAGGATACGAACCGGCCACGCCCATTAACGGCAGCTCTCCTCTTATGGATCAGGGCTCTTGGAATGTTGCTAGATTTTAAATTTAGTGACTCGTACAGCGAGTCCCCAGGATGTGTTATTTTCATTAAAAAACCAGACTAACCTTTTAGAGCCTTTTTGATGTTGTACACCCAATAAACTTAACTTTTACACCTTAAGAAGCATCAATAATCCAATGTCCGAGCCTTAACACTTTAACTGCATGCTTGGAATTTTATTGCAGGTTTTGCAAGTGCTGATAACATAATCAAAATAGGTTATATGGTGATAATTTCACAACAGTAATTCAAGTATAATTAGAATAATGATTGGCAGAGATTTTTGTTTTTAATTCAATAATTCTGACTGATCTTACTTTGACTGGGACTGGATTGACTTCTTAATTTTTTCTAGGAGTGAGGGAAGGAGGTTTTTGAGGTTAGGGTCCCCAGCTCGATGAACTTGATTTCCTCTTCATCAGCTATTAGTCGTTAGCTGACCACGATCCTTGTGTGATATAATCCTTCAGGAAGTTAATCCACATGAGAGTTTATTCCATCTTCAATCAACCAAAAGTTGATCTAATCCATTCTGGTATGCTGTGATGTTCCTTGAGAGAGAAATCGTTGAACATTCCCCACTCAGACTTAAGGCCAGTGGTTATTCTCCACTGTTCTGCTACTCCGTGACTGGACGGCCTGAGTAGGAGTTGAAATCTCTCTCAAATGATCTTTTATGGCTCCAATCCTCTCACGCCACGATTCCAATTGATGCTCACAAGATGGTCAAGTCTTGTGATTTCCTCGTAGCAGGGGAGTAGTGTCAACAGCACCTCTCCCTGGAAGAATAATCCCGTTTACTGGTATTTCAACAGGTTATATATGTTCTTGACTCCAGTCGTCCTCAGATGATCTTGGTTACCATGGGGACACTGTTGACTCAAAACCTCCTCCCTCCTCCTTCTGCTTTACTGGAAATCCCTGCACCCCCTACCAGTAACTTATTTCTCAAGTTCCTCTTTTCTGTTAACACTTCAGCTTTTCTGAGAATTCATTCTTTTAAATCATAACTTTAGAATCACCTCAATCATATTCAATCATTTCATTACAACTCTTTCACATAAAAACAATTCATATGATCATATACAAACATTCTCATTCCTTACTATTCATTTCATATTTTACCAACATCTTAATCATTTGATCAGTTGTTTAACATCAGCTTTTCTTGCCCTGCTTGCGACATCATCTTCACTTCCTCTTTTTCTCTGACTCTGCACTCTTTATGAAAAACAACTCATATAATCATTCATTTCACTTATTCGTAAAATACATTTTCTAATCAACTCTTAATTTTAACACATTAATACTTCATTTGATCATACTTGTCATGTTAGAATCATTCTTAGATATATTCCCTCGTCTTCACCACCGAGTTCATTCCGTGGGCCTCCCCATTTGCAATGGAAAAGTCCGGTATGACCTCACTTACTCCTGGAAGGTACCAAACACTGTGCAGTTTAATCCAACAGCATGTATATTAATTCCATGGCACGTATTATATTCCAAGATGAAAACAAGCTGAAAGCAAGCTTAAAGTCATCTTTCCTGACACCATTTTTCTCAGTAAATATATTTCTAAAAGTGTTACTGACATGACATTTTCATCAAATGATGGTAACAGCCCAAGTAATTCACACATTCAATGAAATCAAACCATCGACATCCATAAATTATGTGTAACAATGTGAAATGAGACAGGAAAACGTGGTGTGGCGCTGGCTTTCAGCATCCAGCACTGCCAAGCATCATATAACTGAAGGAAGGATGAATGGAAAAAATTTACAGAAACATTCTTGATAAAAATCTGTTTCCATCTACCAGGATGATGAAGATGAATTGAGGGTGGACATTTCAGCAAGACAATGAAATGCACAGCCAAAGAAACTTTCAGTTGCTTTCAGAGAATGAAAATAAAGCTGCTAGAATGTCCCAGCTGATCACCTGACTTGAATCCAATAGAAAAACTATGGAAAGAACTAAAGATCAGAGTTCATAGAAGAGGTCCATGGAACCTTCAAGATTTGAAGACTGTGTGTGGAAGAATGGGTCAAAATCACATCAAAGCAATGCATGTGACTAATTTTACAGGTTGCGTCTTGAAGCTGTCATTACCAACTTGCTTTTGTACGAAGTATTAAATAAATTTTAGTATGCATGTTCAATATTTTTTCCCTGCATCATTCCATTTTAATACACATAACCTAATTCCTGTACTTATTTATTTTGGTTTCTTTGTACGTGTTGATTACGTGGGTTGTTACAGACATCTGGTGAAAATTTCATGTCAATAGCACCTTTAGAAATATATTTACTGAGAAAAATGGTAACATGTTTCAATACTTACTTTGCCTGTTCTATATTATTAGTACTGCATGTTAAACTTCCAGAAATGAGCAGGCAACAGCACCAAATTTGGGACAATATACTTCCGGAAAGTGAAAATACACCATTTATAGTTGTGCTCAAAACATTAGTAGTGTTTAAAAAAGTAAATAAAGCTCAAAATCCTTAGAATTGCTTTTATTTCCATACACACAAATGCATTGAGAACACTACGTTCTATTCCAATTCAAAACATGAAGTAAAATTTATCCAATTCAAGGTTCTCACCAGACATTTTTTGTATAGCAGTGCTGTTGGCAATTGTTCATAGGTGTGCGTGCGTCAATGTGTTTGTCTGTCTGTATTAGGGATGAGCGAGTACACCACTATCTGTATCGGTACAACCATCTAAATTATCTGTATCTGTACCCGGAGTGGGCAGGGCCTAGACCGGAAGTGAGCATGGTTTAACCGAAAATGGGTGGGGCTTAAATCGGTACATTATTTTAATCCTGAAATTGATCTGGATTGATCAGAAGTTGCTATATTTATTGTTTATTTGAAAATGATTTACAGAACAGCCTCAAATTTGAGATTCAAATAAATGGTTTTGATCACAAAAGTAAGAACTGTTTACAGAACAACTTTTTTATGAACTTAGAACATGAATATTCTTAAGTGTATGAATGAATATTTACAGAGCAGCCTCAGAATTGAGATTCCATGTTTTTGATCACAACAGTAAAGCAACTATTTACAGAATAGCCCCAAAATTGAGATTCAAATCAATGATAGTAAAGGAACTATTTCACAGAACAAGTTTTTTATAAACTCAGAACATGAATATTCTTAAGTGTATGAATAAGAAACAGAACAATCTCAGATAGTCAATGAGCCAGATGGGTTGGTTGGTACCACCAATAAGATTGGGTTCTCATTGTGATTTTTAGCAAAGTCTACATCCCTAGAGATGGAAAATATGTGATAGCATTGCAGATTTGGTAGCCACCCATGTGTTATCATCATAAATTCAAAATGGCCACCACAATAGCCTACCAGGTCACTTTCTTGGTTTATAGGCACCAATGAGTTGTGCTTTGTGTGTCTTAACGTATATGTTCACCTAGGAGTAGTTTACTGATAATTATAAAAATTCAGTTTTCATGGTGGCCATCTTGGATTTCAAAATGGCCAACATTAAATGCAAAAACAATCCAAATTCACACCTAATGTATAAAAACATGATCTACATGTCTAAATCTACATCTTAAGGTATAGGAGAATACATGTAGTTATGCACATGCAAGTGGGTGATGAGGACACTGAAACTAAAAACATTCAGCAATCTTCAAAAGAAGACCAAGGTGAAAACCAGCAACAAGGCATTCATCCTACAGGCAGATCGAACTCTGGCCGCATAATTGTGATGGCACAGGTACAGAATCACATGGTGGATGTCCTCTCACATCCACTGGGGCCTCTTTCATGGTCCATCGCTACACCTGAGGGTGGGCTGCGCAAGACCAACAAAGCAGCACTTGCATCTCTCCTTCAAAGGAATGTGTCTGTTGTTGAAAGGAAAGACAGTCCTAGTCATTCAGCCACCATTGTTGATGGGATAAACTTGGTACAAAGGGTGAAAGGAGATCAGGCTACATTTGGAGAGGTGGCAGCAACTGTCTTGAACATGGCACAGTGATGCAAGCCAAAGTTCAAGACTTGATGTTGTATTCGACACATACCAAGGCATCTCTATCAAAAACAGCAAAAGATCCTTGAGAGAAGAAGAGACAGGCTTTTGCTTACAAAGCATTACACCCTCACATAAAGTGCAGCAATGGAGGAAATATTTGAGCCAAGTCAACAACAAAACAAGTCTCACTGAATTTATTGTGAATGAATGGAAGAAGCCAGAGTATTGTGAGAAGCTCAGCAACAGGGAACTCATTGCAACAGCTAGTGATAGATGCTTCATGATCACACAAGAGGGCAGTAAGGAGATGCAAGAGCTTTGCTGTGCACAGGAAGAGGCAGATGGACATTTGCTTCTGCATGCAGCTCATGCTGCAAGAGAGGGCTTCAATGAAGTTGTCACTGCTTCAGAAGATACCGATGTGTTCATCCTATGGCTGGCAAACTATGGTGAGATTGGTGCCAAACTTTTCCAGAAGTGTAGAAGCAAAGGCCATGTGAGATATGTTGATATTGGGAAGACTGTGACAACTGTTGGAAGAGAAGTCTGCAAGGCTTTACCAGGGATGCACACTTACACAGGATGTGACACTGTTAGTGCATTTGCAAGCAAAGGCACATCAAAAGCATTGAACCTTCTCAAAACCAGCAAAGATGTCCAGAAGGTGTTCACAGATTTGGGCCAGTAATGGGACCTCTCACCAGAACTGATGGACAGATTAGAGGCATTCACCTGTCTCCTGTATGCAAACAAGCCAGCATCTTCAAAAGGTCATTGAGTTGAGATACCACTTGTTTCGTGGCAAGAAGGGTGAAATAGAAAGCCACCAGTTGCCACCATGTAGGGATTGCTTGGAAAGATGCTGCATTGGACCTGCTGACATGCAACTGCACAAGAAAATGTGAGAGGCCAAATTGTGTCTGTTTGGAGAATGGCCTAAAATACACTGATATGTGCAAACCAGGCATTAGACCTAAATATGGAGTATTTGGAGACCGAAGAGAACACTGAAGATGAAGATGACTATTAAACTGCAAGTTTGCCAATGTTGTGTATTAAACTTTGAAACCCGTAATATGCAAAGACAGAAGGGCTATCTCAAGGCAGCAAACTGTGTGATTCCTGTTCAAAGAGTATTATGTCAGAGCATTTGTTTGATAAGCAGAAAGAGACAATTGTATATAGAAATTCATTATTGGTTTAACAGGTAAATGCTCAAATTTTATGTTTTAAGATGTTTTTGTCTACAGTTTGTGTGTTTTTTACTGGAACAAAATCAATGCATCTATGCATTAATACATGTATACTTTTTACTTTTTTTTTATAGCTATAGTGTTATAGCTAGGCAAAGGCCACATATTTTGCAACTATACTAAGAAAGATTCATAAAGAGTTCATATATATTGCTTGAAATCTGTGCATTAAGATAATTTGTATATGCATATTCCAGGAATCTATAATTTAAAAATGAGGGTGTTTTTACAAAATTTTCATGTTTTTGGTAAACAAGAAAAACAACTTAACATTCTCTAGATGTTCTAATATGCTAGAGTGCTATTCTATTGTTTATTTGTGGTCCTTATATGCTTTTATATGTTAAAATATTAGTATATGCAAATCTACAATCACTGTCTGTATTTTATGTATTTCATAACATGGCAAATTAGGGATACAGTTAGGAACAATGCGATTAAAAAAGGAAGGCTACCGAATCTGACTTGCTATCACCCATTTTCCACCTCCAAAAATAACTGAGAATCCAATCTTTTAAGCAGTACCAATAGGTGGATTTTAAGGGTTCCTGGCTCATCGACTAAGAATTGACATAGAATGTTGTAGGAAATTATGAACTACTAAGTATGCATGAACAAGAGCTGTCATACTCAACACAACTTTATTTATTTTATTATTTTATTTTATGATCAAACTGTGATTTCTTTTTCAATTATTTATTTTTGCTGCCTAAGGTTCTTGGCATTTTTTTTCCATGCAGTTAAACAATGTTGATTAAGGTGTCTGTGCATGTGTGTGTGACTGAGTGAGAGGGAGAGAGAGATTGCTCTAAGACTGTGTATTTTTTTAATGATCTGTATGAACCTGGTGATTCATGCAAACATCCAGTAAGGGCAAACAGGAAAATAATATGTCAGCCTTGTTCACTGTATTCTTTTAAGCACAGCATTCAGTACGAGCAAAGCTTTCCAACTGACTTTATATCAACAGCCAAACTAAGAACAAACAAACGGTAAAAAATAAAAAAAATAAAACTGACCGGAGTGGAGACGGGGACCGACAACACGAGCTGTTTTCAGTCTGTCAAATGCACCGTGTACATTATGAAGCAAGAGATCACCAAGTAACTTTAAATACCATACAAACAGAGAGCAATATGAGGTAGAGTCAAGTCACACACAGAGAGAGAGAGAGAGAGAGAGAGAGAGAGAGAGAGAGAGAGAGAGAGAGAGAGAGAGAGAGAGAGAGAGAGAGAGAGAGAGAGAGAGAATTTATTTATTGCACAGGGTGCGATATTGCACAAGTTGGTGAGTGTGTGTATTTATTTATTGCACAGGGTGCAATATTGCACAAGTTGGTGAAGGGGGCATATTGCAACAGCCCTGGGATATGTGCGTTTTTTCAGTCTGTCTTAGCTTTTAAAACCATGAACAAAATCCACCTTTTAAAAATAAGAGCTCCTGGCTGCTTTCCTTAGTTTTGTCCAGGTTTTGTTTTCTTTTCATTGTTTTTGTGTTTTCTCTTGCACTCAACAGTACAGCGTTTGCTGTTTATTACACTGGATCCCAACATGGCCAAAACTGCCCATAATGCAACTCAGCACTGTGACGTCTGTTCCAGTGCTCTATATCCAATTGAGTTGTCTTCCCTGGTCTGTGAATAGGAATAATTGCTGATTTGGCCACATCCAAAAATTTGTTGCTTGACAGGTTTATTTTTGTGGAAGCACAATTATATTGGCAGATTAAAGCTTTAAAAGTGAACGATTGTTATCTGCATAGATGAAAATTTGTGTTGATAAAACTATGACATTCAGTATGCATCGTGAGTTATTGTCCCGTTAAAACAGGTGCAGCATCAAGAGTTTGTCATATGAATAAATAAAAATAAAACCCCAAATGCTGTCATCATCTATGCAATGTTGTTTTGATCGGTTTTTCTGAATACACCGCAAGTCTGCCTCTACTGCACCTTGAATATTATTTTTGTCATTGCAAAATGCTGCAAGTACAAGGGCAATTATGTCACTGTGTCAGTTGGGTAAAGAAAAATGTGAGCCTGAAAAACAAAGAAGGGTGAACACGTACTTTCTGTTTTTGTCTGAAACAACTCTGTCTCAACTTTGCTCAACAGATCAGTGGATCCCAACCCTCCGCCTTGGGACCCCCAATCCGGACTTTTTTAATGTTTTCCACAGCTGAACAAACAAAACATGTCTTCAACCAATCACCAGCCAGAATATCTTTAACACATGCGAGTTATTAAGTAATGAGGTGTGGGTTGATGACTAAAGGATGGAAAGTATTCAGGACAGGGGATCCCTCTGAGTAAGGTTAGCAGCCACTGATCTACATGAATCATAGATGGTGTTCCTGGTGGAACCATTGTTGCCATCATCGCTATCATTTCAGATTTATTATTTAATTTATCAAAGCCGTGGCTGGTCCACCAGCCAGGAGCTCAGCCACACACTGATGAACCAATATTCTGCTCCGCCTGAAAAGACGGATCACCATAGAACCTATCCTACATCCCAACTTTAAAAAAAAGTCAGATACCACAAATACAGCAGCTCTCAGATCAGCCGACAATTAAGCTACATTCAGACTACCGGTCAAATATGGACCAAATCCAATTTTTATGTGACTCAGATCTGATATTTTTTAACAACATTGTGAACAGCACAAGTCACATGCAATATGATTTTTTTTACAATTCCAATTTGGGCCATTTCCATATGTGGTCATGAATCAGATACAGGTCTATTTTTCTGCGATGTGACACCAGTCTGAACGGTCACACTGGAATTCATGCAGCTTTGGTGTCACTTTTGACTGACGTCCATCACAAATCTGTGCAGGTGACAGTCACTGTATAAATATCTCCACATATATATATGTGCCCATGCCCATAATGCCCTGAAATTGTGGATGAAATCAAGTTCAGTTCACAATTCTGCCATTCCTAGCTCCGACCACAGCATGTGATGAGAATTTCCATTCATCACTCATGGAGCTGTTCAAACACCCACTCCACCAGTCAGCGACACTACAGTCACTTTTAACACCGCTCGCAAAAACAAAATTTTCTGGATTGTATTTTAATTTTAAGCATTTTTAAACCATTTTAGTGATAAAAAAAAAAAAAGGCAATCTGCTCTGTGTCAGCTGGATCCCGTCAGATCTCAGAAGCTAAGCAGTGTGAGGCCTGGTTCGTACTTGGATGGGAGACCTCTTTGGAACGCCAGGGACTGTGTGTGTTTCTCCAGGTAAAGCTGGAGTTGCATCAGGAAAGGCATCCGGTGTAAAACTTGTGCCAAATACCAATGCAAATCTCGCTGTATCCGCTGCGGCAACCCTGAACAAATGGGAGCAACTGAAAAGACGACAACAACAACAACAACATGACTGCCGCCTTCCAAAAATTCATTTCTATGCTCTGCCTCAAAATTGGACTTTGTGACTCACAGGATAATAATAATAATAGTAATAGTAATAATAATAATAATAATAATAATAATAATGATAATGATGGCGAGTGTGCAATTTGTATTCATAAGTCGATAAAACTGACAGCATGTACAATTTCAGTGAGATGCTGTGAGCAAACAGAAAAAATAAAGTGAAAACAATTGTCACAAAATATAGCACGTGTGGAAAAATAAGTCAATAGCAAAGACAAATGATGTGGAACGAGCCAACTGCCACTTGTGTGCAGGTCTGATTTATGTCCAAATGGAATCTGATGATTGCCACATTAAAAAGAATAATGTGACCAGGACAAAAATAAGATAAAAATTGGATCCAAGCAGAAGATTGGAATTGAGCATTAGGCCTGCAGTATGGATGTAGTGTTAGAGGCAGCGGGCAGAAGCCATTACTACCACCTTTGAATTGCTTCAGCAGTACATTTAAATGGAACACCGGTCTGTCATGCTACTTTACTTTAAAAACTAAAGAGCTATCATTACATTTGATCAGCAGAAAAACCAACTCTTTTCCATTACGTCTTGGAGAGTAATGGATTATATTAAATATGAACGGAGTAAATGAGCAGGTACAGGAGCATGCTTTCTAGTTGGGCATTACCATATCACCATGGGATGACATTCATCACACCTGTGTGGTCAGTCTGGATGGGTCACAGTGACTGGAGTGCCCCTCCCCACCACGGTTTGGCATGATTTCATGCCACAGTGACTTGTTTTTAAAGTGATTGGTGTATTCATTTTGATGCAGTTGAAGCAAAAATCATAGTCTATGTGAAAGAAACAACTCTATGCTCACACAGCCAGTAAAAAAAAAAAAAAAAAAAAGAAGAAGCAGCCTCGCACACCCACTCCACCGCTCAGCAACACCGCAGTCAAAGACTCTGTGCACTTCTGAATTAAAGGAGTTGAGGATGAAGCGTCGGCCATCTTCCCTGTGTAGCTAGCTTTGAGCTCACTGAACCGACCGTCAAGCTAATAGCCGAGGTAGCTGAATGTCCACAGGTCCAGAAAATAAATATTCTCAACATTTTCCAGAGTGTCTACTCAGCACGACCACTGATGTGAATGAATTCAGACCAGTGGTAGCATGAATGTATATATCCCAAAAGGGTTATGAATAAAATTATTAATGTTACCTTTTCACCAGACAGGGCTGCAGGACGCAATGGAATTACAAAAAAGAAATAAACAAATGGGCACACATACGTTATAAACTCAGATCAGTTTTTCTCCATTTTCTTTGTCATGATTTTGACAAAGGCTCTTTTTTCACTTGTACTGTTCATTTTGCAATTTAATATGACAATCAAGTATTTTATTTTAAAATCTTACGTAAAACATTGGACACCTTGTTTTCATTCAGGACTGCAGGCCAAAGTTTGTTCTTTTCTTTGCTCATCAAGTTATTTTTAAAATGGAAAGCAAAGTAGTATTTGCCCCATTTTTGGCTAATCCTAACAAGAATCATCAGGAGATGACATATCCCCTCAGTCCCCACAAATCTGTAATCGACTGGTGTCTGGGATCACCCAAGTACACCCTTATGCTAAAAATGAATGAAACTGGTCAATTGGTTCTTGAGATATCGCATTAAAAAGGGTGGCAATGACAATTTCTTGAATATCTGCTGTAACCTTGAACATGACCCCAATCATAGTCGACTGGTGTTGGGGGCTCACCCAAATACACAGCTATGCTAAATATCAACTGGTTCTTGAGATACTGGGCTAACAAGCGAAAATGCACAGACGGACGGATGGACAGGCTGATCGTTATATCCCAGGGGTAGAGAAATCTACTGGTCTGAGAACACAGACCAGTAACTTTTGACCAATGTCAAGTTGATATTTCCCCTACTGGACCAATGTCTACTTAAAAATCTTGTCGGTCTAATGGTTAAAAGTGTTCAACAAGACTAACTTTTTTTATTCAAATCTTGCGCCTTAAATACCTGAGCCGCCGTTCACAGATTATAATGGCCTGCGTTGTGCCACTCAGTCACACCACTGACTTCATGAATGCAGCTCAGTCAACAAAGGAGAATCGTGTAAAAGTATGCGGTGTCCACACGCTACTTTTAGCTAAAACTGAACGTCTAACAGGAGCAGCGCACAAAACGAGTAGCAGAGTAGAGCTAGTCCAGACAGACTCAAGTTACCATAGTTACACTGCATGCCCATATATGGCCCACATAAAAAGTTACCTTAGATCAACTGCTGTATTTTGCTACAAAATCTGAATGTGATGTGAAATTTTAACATGACTTTCTTCAACAATCACAAACTTTTGATCATGTTAGTCTGAGAAGCAATAGATATAATTGTTGCAACAAAAAGATCAGAGATATTATAGAGCTTACACAGCTGTTTGGGCTGCATAAGACAAGCGTAAGGCCAGAATGAGGCTTTGAAGCACGCTGGCACTTGGCACATCTCCAGTGAGGTGCTGAAGATGTCTGTGAACACCGGGGACAGTTGGTCTGCACAGTTCTTCAACATGGATGGGGAGACAGTCAGGTCTGAATGCTTTGTGTAAGTTTTGCTTTTTCAGAATCATAATCAAAATCAGAATGCTTTATTAGTCCCTTAAAGGGCAATTCATTGCAGACCCCCTGGCCAACCATAAAAACACAAACATTACATTTACATAAGTATATGCTAAATGACAATCACAAAATCAAGGTTAAAAACAAAGACAAAATCCTCAGCCAGTGTTCAGGAGTCTAATCGCAGAAGGAATAAAATACATTAAATAGTGATTAGTTCTCATCTGGGGCATCTGATAGCACCGCCCAGACGGCATGAGTGTAAAGCCTAATGATAAAATATGTCTCTGATCTAAATCAATGATCTGCTGGGCTTTTGTCATGACACGACTCTCCCACAGTGATGCCAGGTCTCTCTGCTGGATGCCAATTATTTTTGAACAGGCTTTCACTATATTGTTCAGGCTATTCTTGTCCTTCATAGACAGACAACCAAACCAAGAGACAAAGGAGAAGGTGAGCAGGCTCTCTATGTAGGAACAGTAACAGACTCTGAGGATCCTCTCACTCACTTCAAAGGATCGAAGTTTGCGCAGCAGATAAATCCTCTGCTGTGCTTTTTTACAGATGGCCTCTGTGTTGTCATCAAATCTCAGTTTAGCATCAAAAATGGTTCCCAGATATTTATATTGCTCCACTATCTGGACATCTTCATCATGAATGATGCTAGGAGTATGACCACTCTTACATTTCCTGATGTCTATAATGATTTCTTTGTTTTTGCAACGTTCAGGTCCAGATAGTTTTGATCACACCATGTGAAAAATGAAGACAGGGCCGAGCCATGCCCCTGATCATCGCTCCGCAGAAGGGACAGCAACACTGTGTCATCAGAGAATTTGACAAAATGTGTGTTGCTGTTTGGGTTCCTACACCCGTCTGTGTACAAAATAAAAAGAAGTGACGATAGTACACATCCTTGAGGAGAGCCGGTATTGGACACAAGAGCATCAGAAATCTGCCCATTTACCCGCACCCGCTGCACTCTATTAGTGAGGAAGTCCAGAAGGATTGCCAGCAGCTGATCAGGTAGATTAAAATGTGAAGAGAGTCTCTCAATTAAAACATGCGGTTGCATTTTATTAAAAGCTGATGAGAAGTCTGCAAATAAAAGCCGTGCAAAGGTTCCAGGATTTTCAAGGTGATTTAAAACTTTATCAATAATAAATATTTTAGCATCCTCCACCCCTTTACTGGGCTGATAGGCAAACTGTAGAGGATCCATTTTGTCAGCAGTATAGAATAAGATAATGTCTTTTAAAAGTTTCTCAAACAGTTTAATCATCAGGGGAGTAAGAGCAATAGGTCTAAAATCATTAGGCTCTTTCGGTCGTGTGGACATTGGGACGGGAATAATTGTTGTGGTCTTCCATAACTGGGGGACTTGACCCTGGTCTATAGACATTTGAAAAAGCTGGGTCACGATTCCACTGAGCTGATCAGCACAGTGATGTAAAGTGCACCCACAGATGCCATCAGGTCCACACGCTTTCTTAGTGCTGACCTTCCTGAGGAGAGCACCCACCTCCTCCTGACTAATGTCGATGTCCATTGAAGGAGCAAAAGATTGTTTGAGAGAAGCAATATCCTTATCCTATTTTAAGAGCCTGTTGACATCTCTGTCATGAATGGAGGTGGGGTGGGGGCTGTTAGTGGGTTGGAGCTGTTAAGACTGTCATTGGAGATGGGGATGGTGGTAAGACTGTCCCACTGTCTTTAAAATCTGCAGTAAAACTCATTTAACTGATTTGCTAAACAAGGGTTCTTGGCAGAGGTTTGGCTTGTGGTTGATCTGTCTGAGACTTTTCCAGACAGAAGTGGCATCGTTGGCTGAGAACTGACCCTGGAGTTGCTCCGAGTACAGTCGTTTAGCTTACCTGACCTCCTTCCCAAATGTGTACTTAAGGCCCCCTGACACTTGCACATCTTTGATCCACGCACTTGCACACACTCTGCCATGCACAAGAGTAAACTCATCTAAATCTCATAAACTGTGCGCAGCTTCGTGCAATTGTGCAAAACAAAACTCAAATGTTCCAAATCTCCATCACACAATTACAGGAACATCACATGAACATTATGCAAATGATTAAAAAACACTGTGTGAATGCGAGTGATTGCATCAGCACATGGCATCAGAGTGCAGCTCATCTGAATGATTATAATGAGATGTTAAATTTATCATAAACGTACTTTTACAGCTGCTCACAAGAACAAATGAACATGCAACTGTTTTACCAAGCCATTACAATGTAAATATTGCAAATAATTACCTTTTGAGATTGTTCCAAATGCTTTCTCCACCTCGTTCAGCACGCGCGCGAGAGAGGAAAAGCTGCTGCTGGAGCGGTCGTCTGTGATTCCAGAAGTGATTGAAGCTGTTTTCAACAACCAACTCCAATAGTAAATGATTAATCCACTACGAAATAATTATTTTATATGCGCAGTGTTCAGTGCACAATGCATGGCATCCAGTGTAACAAAGCAAGCCACCCAGCTGGGAACACAATGGGTGGGACTGTCATGACGATGTGAGTGCAAGTGCGCGGACCAAAGTTGTGCGTCAGGGCAACTTTAGATTCTTTAAACCTGACCTTATCCCCGCTCTTGAAGCATCCTCCTTTTGCCTCCTCAGCTGAGTGTAGGACTGAACCAGGGTTTGTTGTTGTTAGCCCTCACCATGGTTCATGATGGAATGCAGCAGTCCTCACTGAAGCTGATACATGAAGTCACAGCATCTGTGTACTCATCCAGACTGTTGGTGGTAGTCTGGAACAGATCCCAGTCCCCTTTTTCTAAACATGCCTGTAGATCCTGTAGATTTTATTTTCTGTCCTGTCGGTAAGCATCAGGTGTACCATGGCATGGTCAGAGTGGCCTAGTTCAGCCTGTGGGACAGAATGATAAGCATTGTTCATAGTTGTGTAACAGTGATCCAGAATTCTGTCCTCTCTGGTTGGATATTTGATGAGCTGTCTGGATTTGGGAAGTTCACAGGAGAGGTTACTTGTGTTAAAGTCGCCCAGGACAATAACTAAAGACTGCGGGTTAGTCCACTCCACATGCAGTATCTGGTCGGCGAGCGTGCGTTGTGCATGTTAGCTGGTGATGGGATGTAAGCACCAGCCAGAATGAATAAGGAGAACTCAGAGGGTGAGTAGAACGGTTTGCAGTTAATTAAAAAAAAAAAAAAAAAAGCTTTCAGATCGAATCATTGCTACGTCTTTACACTAGCCACTGTTGATGTAAAACAGATTCCATCACCCTTGTTTTGCCAGAGAGTGGCGCATTTTGGTCCGCTCGGAAAAATTGGAAGACTGCCAGCTGCAGCCCAGAGTCTGGTGTCGCCAACCGAGTGGTCCCCCCTAAAAATCGGTCCACCCTGCCTTTACTACCCATGCGTCATTTCAGAGCTCAGCAGTGTAATTTCTGAGCATCACCAGCGATTCACCGATTATCACCTTGTTTCTGCTTAAAACTGCACTCTAGTCATCATCTATCTCAATGACAGATATCTCAAGCTTTTGAACAACAATCAGTTCCACATAAATTCAGCATTATTTCATAATAAAAGACGGGGGAAGTGATCGGAGCACGGCAGCAGCATGTCTGACTCTGATGTGCTGCAGCGCCTACGTCATTTCAGAGTGTCAGTAATGACTAACCAATTATTGCCTTATTTCTGCTTAAAACAGCCTTGTTCTTCTGCTTAAAAATTACTTTAGAACGATTTAAGAGGTATTAGTCATCTGATGGCTAATAATCACATTATTCCCTTTGATCGCTTTGGGTGTAGAAAGTCAGTCTCAGACGTGCTGCTGTGGTCCGAAATGACGCACGCACAGAGAAGGCAGGGCAGACCAATTTTTAGGGGGAGCCGTTCGGTCGGCAACACGATATCAATCCACAGAGCCAGGTCTCCGTGAAGCACAAAACAGCAGATGTGGTGAAATCTCTGCTTTTCCCCACCAATAGCTGGAGTTCATCCATTTTATTTTGCAGAGAACACACGTTTGAGAGGAGTATTCCTGGTAGTGGTGTACAGCGGCCTCGATGGAGAAACTGGACAAGCGTTCCATATTAATCTCCCTAATCCACAGAGCCATCTGTTTAGAAATGGTCCGGTGGCTTGTGTCGCGTCGTGCCAGCTCGGAGCGCCGAGCGTCCTTAAAGGGGTCCTTAAAGCTGTAGTAACAGTCCTTATTCTCTGTGAAGCCCGTAAAATTTTCATTGAAAGCCAGATAAATTTTTCGAATGGTTTCCAGGTGCCAGTCTATAACAGCTTCTGAAAAAAATCTGATGGAAAAAAAGTCCTTTTCATTCCGCCATTTCCAGACAATGAAAATCTGACAAGGGGGCGGGACCACTTCTTCCCAAGGCGTGCTCACAGGCGAATGACGTCACCGACAGGCGTGGAAAAACCCGCGCATGCGCACGAGGGTTCAAGCATGTCTGACATAAAAACATATGAATGAAATCCATATAGTTTTTGAAAAAAATAAAAAGGACCATTACTTTATTGACAGACCTCGTATCATCACCAATAATACACATTGACTGTATGCTCAATAAGTCCATTCCTGCCATAAGCATACGTAATTAAACAATTATACATACTACCACAATGTATCACATAACATGTGAAAAATCTCAAATATGCATAGTATGTGTTAAACTTCACAAGTCTTGAGCAACCTCTAAATATTGATTAAAAGCGATTTTGCCCAAATTGTTTTTGTTTTTTTTAATTTACTCAAACATACTGGCAGAGTGAGAGCATGAACTTTTAAAAGCTGAAAAATAAGGACCACCCTATTTTATATGTGATATGTAACTCACCCAGTTTTGGAAAGACAATGAGGTATTCTGCGTTGCATTGTGGGCAGGCTACACGTGCTGTGCTGTTGCCCCGCTGCTTCTCATCCACCCAGCGCTGCAGGCAGGACTGGTGAACCCATTTAGTGGAACCACGACAGCGGCATGGACGCACCCACTCTGCAGTACGGTCATCCTCATCTGTGGCGAAGCACACCCAGCAGCTCCTTAAAAAAAAAAAAAAAACAGGCCATTTACAACAAACGCATGGGCAAATCTGGATTTTTAAAGAAATTAATAGCACATTGTCCATGGGGATCCATGGGCTCTAGATTGGGTAGTGTTTATAAAATAGTGTAGCTGACATTTATTTTTTATTAATTATGCAAAGTTTCTATAATGAGTTGGAATAGCATTTGAGTCCAGAATGATTTTAGAACCATAGACCTCAACAATTTTTAGAAGAAGAAAAAAAAACCTTTTATTTCCTGTTATGTAAATTGTTTTAATATTAATTTACTGTCTTAATGTATTTATAAATTGTTTAAGTTCTTATTATCATATACACACTATTATCATCATCATCATCATTATTATTTATTATTACATCTATTTTGTCACTTGATTTTTTAAATGGACCACAATGGAAATAAGTGTTTTCACTTTTTTGTGTCATCCATGTATCTTTAGTGTATTTATAATTATACAACCACTGGCAAAAATTATGGAATCATCGGCCTAGGAGGATGTTCATTCAGTTGTTTAATTTTGTAGAAAAAAGCAGATCACAGACATGACACAAAACTAAAGTCATTTCAAATGGCAACTTTCTGGCTTTAAGAAACACTATAAGAAATCAAGAAAAAAAAAAAATTGTGGCAGTCAGTAACGGTTACTTTTTAGACCAAGCAGAGGGAAAAAAATATGGACTCACTCAATTCTGAGGAATAAATTATGAAATCACCCAGTAAATTTTCATCCCCAAAACTAACACCTGCATCAAATCAGATCTGCTCATTAGTCTGCATCTAAAAAGGAGTGATCACACCTTGGAGAGCTGTTGCAACAAGTGGACTGACATGAATCATGGTCCAACACAAGAGATGTCAATTGAAACAAAGGAGAGGGTTATCAAACTCTTAAAAGAGGGTAATCATCACGCAATGTTGCAAAAGATGTTGGTTGTTCACAGTCAGCTGTGTCTAAACTCTGGACCAAATACAAACAACATGGGAAGGTTGTTAAAGGCAAACATACTGGTAGACCAAGGAAGACGTCAAAGTGTCAAGACAGAAAACTTAAAACAATATGTCTCAAAAATCAAAAATGTACAACAAAACAAATGAGGAACGAATGGGAGGAAACTGGAGTCAACGTCTGTGACCGAACTGTAAGAAACCGCCTAAAGGAAATGGGATTTACATACAGAAAAGCTAAACGAAAGCCATAATTAACACCTAAACAGAAGAAAACAAGGTTACAATGGGCTAAGGAAAAGCAATTGTGGACTGTGGATGACTGGATGAAAGTCATATTCAGTGATGAATCTCGAATCTGCATTGGGCAAGGTGATGATGCTGGAACTTTTGTTTGGTGCCGTTCCAATGAGATTTATAAAGATGACCGCCTGAAGAGAACATGTAAATTTCCATAGTCATTGATGATATGGGGCTGCATGTCAGGTAAAGGCACTGGGAGATGGCTGTCATTACATCATCAATAAATGCACAAGTTTACGTTGATGTTTTGGACACTTTTCTTATCCCATCAATTGAAAGGATGTTTGGGGATGATGAAATCATTTTTCAAGATGATAATGCATCTTGCCACAGAGCAAAAACTGTGAAAACATTCCTTGCAAAAAGACACATAGGGTCAATGTTCATGGCTCGCTAATAGTCCAGATCTTAATCAATGAAAATCTTTGGTGGAAGTTGAAGAAAATGGTCCATGACAAGGCTCCAACCTGCAAAGCTGATCTGGCAACAGCAATGAGAGAAAGTTGGAGCCAGACTGATGAAGAGTACTGTTTGTCACTCATTAAGTCCATGCCTCAGAGACTGCAAGCTGTTATAAAAGCCAGAGGTGGTGCAACAAAATACTAGTGACGCTTTTTTCCTGATTTCTTATAGTGTTTCTTAAAGCCAGAAAGTTGCCATTTGAAATGACTTTAGTTTTGTGTCATGTCTGTGATCTGCTATTTTTTCTACAAAAATAAACAACTGAATGAACATCCTCCAAAGCCGGTGATTCCATAATTTTTGCCAGGGGTCGTATTATGTACTTGCATTGAACTTAATAAAAGCAAGCACACACTCACTTTGTTAAAAAACATTAGTCCTATCAACTTTCCATTTTGGCTGCGTTCATCCTTGACCCCAAATTAAAAA
Source organism: Thalassophryne amazonica (assembly GCF_902500255.1). Taxonomy (NCBI): domain Eukaryota; kingdom Metazoa; phylum Chordata; class Actinopteri; order Batrachoidiformes; family Batrachoididae; genus Thalassophryne; species Thalassophryne amazonica. The sequence goes on from NC_047115.1 coordinate 75,301,349, forward strand.
AAAAAAAAAAGCATACTCAACGGCAAATGTCAGCTCTCCACAGTTTGTCTGTGATCATCTTCAGGGTTGTGGCTGAATCAGAAGATTTCATCCACTTAGTAGGGAATTCGGACAGGTTTGTGAGTGGACAAATGTACTGACAGCCAAACCTTTTCATCTTGCTACAACACATCCTGAATCCATGTGGACATGAAATGTGGAGGTTTTGTGGTTCAAAGGCAGCAACTCTATGGGTTCATTCAAGTTCCAGTGTGATCAGAGCACTGAGCAGACCATGAACTGGGACCAAAACAAAGGAAGGATTGACTGGGATCATACTGAGAAAGGGTGCCGTGCCATCTAAATCCTTCCAGTGTTCTATACTTTGACAGATCTTCTTATATTTAGCCAAAGTTCACTTTAAAACCACTATTTTCTTCTGGAAAAATATGCACACAGGCTGCCATCTTGCAACATATGAGACTGCAACAACCTCTCTGATTAGTTGATCAGTGAGGGGAGACACCCACTGAGTAAAAAAAGAATGAAACAACCATTTTGTTTGGACGGCTAGCTGAGCATAAGCCATCTAGTACACAAGCACTAAATTATGCAGGATTCAGTGTAAAGATCAACTTTACACTGAATAACACTAATTATATGTATAATTAAATGTGCAACATGTTTTCCAGAAAAATGTGTTTAATACGGCAATATATGTGATATATAGATGTAATAAACAGAAACTGGTTCGGTGAGTCGTCAAACGAAAGTTCATCTTTTCAGACATCGTCCCATGGCCTAAATAAAGGCACTTCAACCACAAGTAAGATTTTCAGCTTAAATAAGAGTTACAGTATTGGAGTTATTATTGAGAAAAAGTGTTGACATACATTTTTCAACATTGTGGGAACAAAATTAGAAATTATGATTAGGGTTGGGTATTGAGAACCGGTTCTTTCGGGTATCGTTAAGACATGATTCGATCCACCGACAATTTAATTTCAATTTATTAATTTATATAGCGCCAAATCACGACAAAGTCGCCCCAAGACACTTCACATAATTCACAACAACACAAATTAAATCTAAAATCAAACTTATAAGCAAGAAAAGCACAGTTAAAAGATAAAACAGTAGAATAAAAATAAATTACAAAGCAAACACAAACAGATTAAAAAATTAATGATAACACAGTCTAAAAAAGTGGGTCTTCAGTCTTGATTTAAAAATCTCCACCATGTCAGACTGCCGAATCAATCAATCAATTTTTTTAATAGCGCCAAATCACAACAAACAGTTGCCCCAAGGCGCTTTATATTGTAAGGCAAGGCCATACAATAATTATGTAAAACCCCAACGGTCAAAACGACCCCCTGTGAGCAAGCACTTGGCTACAATGGGAAGGAAAAACTCCCTTTTAACAGGAAGAAACCTCCAGCAGAACCAGGCTCAGGGAGGGGCAGTCTTCTGCTGGGACTCGTTGGGGCTGAGGGAGAGAACCAGGAAAACATGCTGTGGAGGGGAGCAGAGATCAATAACCGAATAACAGCAGGTAGATCATTCCAAAGAGCCGGACCACGGTAGGAGAAGGCTCTATACCCCACAGACTTTTTGTTCATCCTCAGAACACACAGAAGCCCTGCGCCCTGTGAACGCAAAGCCCTCGCAGGTACGTAGGGCTTAACCAAGTCCGCCAAGTAGGAAGACGCCAGTCCATGAACAATTTTATAAACCAACAATAAAACTTTAAAATCCAATCTGGCAGAAACCGGTAGCCAATGAAGGGATGCCAGAATGGGAGTAATGTGGTCAAACCTTCTACTTTGTGTCAAAATTCTGGCAGCAGCATTCTGCACCAACTGAAGTCCTCGAATGCTAGACTGCGGCAGGCCAGAGAATAAAGCATTACAATAATCCAATCTAGAAGAGACAAATGCGTGAATCAGAGTCTCAGCATCAGCCATAGACAGGATGGGACGAATCCTCGCCACATTTTGCAGATGAAAGAAGGCAGTCCTCGTAATGTCCCTAATGTGGAGGTCAAAGGACAACGTAGGATCAAAGATTACCCCAAGGTTCCTCACTTTGTTAGTATGATGTATAACACATGAATCCAGGCTAAGCGCCAGCTGATCAAATTGGTGCAGATGTCTTGCTGGGCCAAGAACCATCATTTCAGTCTTATCAGAGTTCAAAAGTAGAAAGTTGCTAGACATCCAACTTCTCACTGCTGCAAGACAGTCCTGTAAAGATTTTATGTGGACAGGATTTCCAGCAGCTATCGGCATATACAACTGAGTATCATCAGCATAAGAATGAAAAGCAACCCCGAAACGCCGCAAAATGTTCCCAAGGGGTGCCATATACAGGGAAAAAAAGCAGGGGACCCAGAACGGATCCCTGCGGAACCCCGAACTTCATGCCCTTAAAGTCAGAGGTAGTGTCATTGCACAAAACACAATGGGAACGACCAGACAGATAAGACGTCAGCCACACAAGAGCAGTTCCAGTAATCCCGAAACAGTTTTCTAGCCTATCAAGTAGAATATGATGATCAACTGTGTAACATGATCAACAACATCAACAGCCTTTTCCCTTATCGGTCCTTCAGAGCGCCCATTGTTTTTGAGGGTGTTTGTCGGGAAAATGATCATTTCTCTACGTTGAACTGTGTAACACGATTTTTGTTCCTGGCAAATAAGTGCCTTTTTCCAACTACATTTATTGCAAAACAATAGAAAAAGCCCAATTTTCATGCCAAACTTTGTTTTTTCTGGGCTGCACAGCAATTTTATCCCTTCAAAACACCTATTTTTGACAATTTCCTGACTTTTTCACAATAAAACTAAAATACAGAACATAACTGCAGCAAGGTTTATTTTCAAACATTTGAAAACAATTTTACAAAGTTAAAAATGAACCGTTTTCCTTGATTTGCGAATGTGCTAATCATCAACCATCATGTTTTCATTGTAAGATCCCTGATATCTGTGTTCAAAGTCCATTATGTCTTGGTGGAAGCTCCCCATGTTCTTCTGAGTATACCCCCATGTTGTCCTTGAAGTTGTCAAGGTGAGCATCCAGAATGTGGACCTTCAGTGACATCCTACAGCCCATTTGGCCATAGTTTCTCACCAAAGTCTCAACCAGTTCCACATAATTGTCAGCCTTGTGGTTGCCCAGAAACCCATGGACAACATCAACAAAACTTTTCCATGCCTCCTGTTCCTTTGCTGTCAGTTTCTTTGGAAATTCAGGGCACTATGATTTTCTTGACTTGCGGTCCAATGAAAACACCAGCTTTCACTTTTGCCTCTGACAGCTTTGGGAAAAAGTCTTGAAGATACTTGAATGCTGCAGACTCTTTGTCAAGCACTGTGACAAAGTTTCATGAGACCCAGTTTGATGTGCAGAGGAGGGAACAAAACCTTGTGAGGATCCACCAATGGCTCATGTTTAATGTTACGCTTCCAACTGAGAATTCAGTCCTTTCAGGCCATTGCTTCCGGTGATAATGTGCTGCCCTGTCTCTACTGTCCCAAAGGCAGAGAAAACAGGGAAACTTGGTGAAACCTCCCTGGAGTCCCATCAAAAATGCCACCATTTTGAAGTCCCCAATGACCTCCCATCCATACTCATCATAGTTCAAAGCTTCCAGCAGATATTTGACACTGTAATCCTCCGAGATGCACTGAATGAGCCAAAGGAAGTGATGGATACTTGTTCCCATTGTGCAGTAGCACAGCCTTCAGGCTTCTGGATGAGCTATCAATGAAGAGTCTCCACTCATTTGGATTACATGCAATTCCAATGCATTGAACAGTCCTGAAATGTCACAACAATAGCACAAACTCTCTCCTTGGCAAAGAAGCTAGAGAGTTGGTGACGTTTTCTTTGGCTTGTTACTTGCACACTTTTCATCCAACAAGTCCCACTCCTTCAGCCTTGAGATCAAAAGCTCAGCATTTGACTTTGTCAAACCAAGATCTCTGAGGTCATTCAGATCTCCTTGACTTGGGAAGTAAGGATTCCCTCACAAACTGTATCTGTAATGTCACAGTCCACTTCACTGTTCTCCCCATCCTCTGATTCAGTGCTTTCTTCTTCTGATGGTTGTTTTCTTTCTGGAGGTGAAGGTACAGGAAGCTCAGCACTATGTGGTACTGGTGCAATGGAAGATGGAATGTCAGGATAAGGAATAGCAGGTGCATTCTTCCCACTTCGCGTTTGGAAGGATCCACCATGTAGAAGTAGCAGTTGGTTCATGCCATATTCTTGGAACAGCAAACTTCATTGCTCTCTTTTCCCCTGTTGTTTAGGTTGTTTAATTTTCTTTGATTAAAGAGTGAAATATTCATGAACAAAGGAGATTCTTCAAACCTCAGTAAATTACTCTCCTGTTCTTGAAAGTTCTTGCTCAATCTGTACAAATGAGGAAGGTTTTCATAAATATAATTGCTTTGGCAACATTGTATTATGTTTGAAAGATGTTTGAACCCTTTTGACATGATCAAAAAGAAAAATGACAAATGGACTTAACTTTTCCAGAAATTAGTAGTGACCACTCAGTGAATGCGAAAACTGGTTAATTTGCAATTTCATTGTCTGACCACAAAACCAAAGTTAGGAGGTCAAGACCACTCTTTTTCTTTTGATTGGTTGTGAAGAAATGGGAAATTATGGTTTGTAGCAATGCTCATTGGTTTTTTGATTCGCTGCTCTTCAGGAGCGGCAAGTCTGCTTCTTAACCCCTCTCAAAGCCATTAAAATATGTCAATTGTGAGTCACTATTGTGTGGATTAAAGTCACTAACTGGGACTCTTGTTGAAGTCAAGAAACGAGAATTGTCCTCCGTTCCAAACGCTGCACGGCTCCCTGCCGAGAGAATCCGGTCGAAATTAATAACTTCAAAATGAATTGCCGCTTTAAATAAAATGACTGGTTGGGGCTGAGGGAGAGAACCAGGAAAAAAACATGCTGTGGAGGGGAGCAGAGATCAATCACTAATGATTAAATGCAGAGTGGTGCATACAGAGCAAAAAGAGAAGAAACACTCAGTGCATCATGGGAACCTCCCAGCAGTCTGGGTTAATACCCATTCCTAGTTATGATCAAAGCCTTCCAAGTAAGTAATGACTAAAGCACCCGTCACACATAGCAAGAATGTGCAAGAATCATGCCCGACATAGTAAATATTGCCATAATCCGAAGCAGTCAGGAGGAAAAGAGGTGTGGTCAACCGTGTCAGAACGCATCCGGATTACCTCGTCCACACCTGCACGATGGCATCCAAACTGCTTGTAGACAACAGGTAGATGACACAGAATACTGTCAGACAGCCCTAAAAGGCACTGCAGACTGCCCAATGTCCAAACGTGTGGATGGCAAACACGGGGCTGGAGCGCTGTTCCTCATGCCACGTGCGCAGGGTGCGTGGCACACATGCACTCCATGCACATGCGTGGGGCTGCAATTATCACTCAGCTGTGTGTGAGCGTATGCATAATGATGCATGAGCTGCATGGCGTGTGTGCTTAGTGGACAGCATCACTGAAAGTTTGCTGGCATTGGCCCATGCTGTCACCTGCGTCAGACAGGGCACCTTTCCAGCAAACTTTTTCTTTTTGCTCACTTCAGTGGCACAACACAACTCAGGACACCGCAATGGGGATTATCACATGGGATTCTTTTTATTTTGGGTGACAGGATTTTAACCACAGGCTGTGGTGTCTGCTCCACATCTATGCTGTGAAACACTCCTGGACCGCTGTTGGAGGTGAGATTTGCATTTATTAATGCTGTAACGGCCTGGCACAACAGTTCCATATCATATCTCCTACAGAATTAGAAGGGGATCATATATTTCAGCGTGAGATCCGTTCAGCACCAAGCCTGACGTGTGCAATGACACGTTACTGCGCACCACGGCCAGGTGCAGCTGCTTGTGTGATATACAGTTATATTATTTATGCCATTTCAAATACAAAAAGTAAATCAAGCTTCTCAATATAAAAATGTCTAAAATTATCTTCCATAAACTCAAACTCAAAGCAAATCTCTACAATCCAATATAAATTAAATGAAATATAAAAGCCAAGATGATGGGGTGCATAAGTAATGGGCCCTTTGGTATAATACCTGTAAATGATCAGTTTTATTGCCAGTTTCTTCAGCCAAGTCAGGGGATGGATACATGAACATTTCCAAATCACTGAATATATCTTGGACTTTACATCAGTTATGAAGAAATACAAACAGTATGGCACTCTATGGTAAATCAGTGTGAAGTAGACAGTTCTGAAAAACTGATTGACTGTGCAAGAAGGAAAAGAGTGAGGAAAGCCACCAAGACACCCAGGCAACCCAGAAAAAGTTATATGTTTCTGTGGCTGTGATGGAGAAATTGTGCATAGTGCATGTTTTGCATTTTGTATCAGCACTTATACAGCATCATGGTGAAGTGGTGTTGAGGAGGCTTTTCTTTCACCAAAACATCAAATCTAGGCTTGTATCTCAGATGTACCTTCTGACGAATTGTAGCTGAACTTTCAAGTCTTCTCTTTAAGAAAATCCAGTTTCTCAAATAACAGTGGCTTCCACATGTACGAGTAAAATCATTCTGACACCTTTTGATTTTTCTGTACCTTGCAATAATGTCATTTTGCTGCCCTCTTGTCCAAACTTTTATTATGTCTTTGTTTTGTTCAAAACATCATATTAGTTGACTGTATAGGCCAATGCTGTGGTGAGCTTCTGCTTTTGTTTGGTGTTTAAAAGAGGGGGAAAGTGATTAAAAAACAAAACAAAAAGAAGCATACTTGAGTTTATAGCTTCAAATCTTATTTAAAAAATGAAGATGGCTACATTGTCTGATGAGAGGGTAGCCATCGCAAGCCCTCTGTGGCAAAGAAGATGGTCTCTTGGTCGATTACCAGAAGGGATGGTGGATGCAGAGATGACTGAACAGGCCCAGTTTTGACATGCTTACTTCTGCCTGCCTCTGGGCTGTTTCCTTTGCACATCTAGGAGTAGAAGATCTGCTTGGGATGTCGGGACGCAGCCGCCGCGACGCTCCGCCACGGGAAAAACACCTCTGTTGAAAGCCTTAAGGACAAGTTGGAACATGTCCTGCCTGCTAAACAATTTCTCATATACTCACTCCACTGAAAGCCATCAAAAGCCGCCTGGATTTTACAAATGGTTATCAACACGGAGGTGTTTTCCTGTGCCGCCGCACCGCGTCGGCTGCGTCCCGACGCGCGGATCCGTCCGCACGTCTTTCATTAAAAAAATCTCCTTTAACAGTGGAATATCCGGATAAAATGCTGAAACCGACTTCTTCTGAAACTTCTCTGTTCTCTCACGACGTCCTGGATCAATAGAGCCTGAAATGTGGAGGTTTTCATCTTGAACAGGCTGATGACGCCGCCTGAGAGCGCTGCACGACGTCTCACACCGTGAAAAGTCCTTAAAGCGACAGAATCACCTCAAAATCTCATCAGCTGTTAAAATTTTCACTGAAAACCAGCTTAATTTTTCGAACCGTGTCCACTTCGATGTGTCTCACAGGTTTAGAAAAATTTTGATCAAACAACGCGCCAGTCTCTCAGCAACTTCTCAGACAAAGGAATTCCGACGAGGGGCTGGACGACTCCTCCCACAAGGAGTGCTCACAGGCGAATGACGTCACCGACAGGCGTGGAAAAACTCACGCATGCGCACGAGGGTTCAAGCATGTCTGACGTAAAAACATATGAATGAAATCCATATAGTTTTTGAAAAAAATAAAAAGGACCGTTACTTTATTGACAGCCCTCGTATATGTCACAGTTGAGAAAAACACATAATTTTGAAAAATGTATGTTTTTACTAATTCCAGCTGTTACACAATTCTCGGATACTCACTCAACTGAAAAGCCACCCAAAGCCGTCTGAGTCTTCCAAATGGTGGAAGAGCTGGGCATGTCCCGTGAGACTTCCAACATGGAGGTGCTTTTGTTCTGCACCATTGCGGTTCCGTCCTGACGCGCGAATTCCGCCGCACGTCTTTCATTACAAAATCTCCTGTAACAGTGTAATGTGCCGAAAAAGTGCTATGTCCACCTCTCTTGCCATTTCTCTGGTAGTCAGACGACATCCCGGATCAACACAGCCTTCACTTTGGAAATGATCTGGTCGTTCCAGCCTGTCAATAGCCGCTCAAAGCGTGGCGCGCCCTCAGCCGCTGTGGGCCGTCTTTAATCTGGTTGTAATGCTCCTTAATCTGTGTGATGCCCATAAGATCTTCACCGAAAGCCATCTGAATTTTCCAAATGGTTTCCACCTGGCTGTCTCTCTCAGTTTCTGAAAAAATTTTGATGCAGCAAAGCAGCAGTCGCTCAGCCATTTTCCTGACAATAAAAATCCGCCGAGGGGGGTGGACCACTCCTCCCACAAAGCGTGTTCACAGGCGAATGACGCAACCGACAAGTGTGAAAAAACTCACGCATGCGCACGAAGGTTCAAGCTTGGCTGATGCAATCACACATGATTCAAATCCATATGGTTTTTGCAAAAAATAAAAAGGTCGGATACTTTTCTAACAGACCTCGTAAGAAAAAAAAAATTTCCAGTGTCTTGTCTTCATCTTCCCTGCGTTTTATGACTCTCACATACGGAGCGAGTTGCTGTGCTCTATTTGTTGTGAAAAGCTGACAAACGTCGCCAGTGGCGCCGTCCCTGGGTTCACAACATCCTCATGAGACATTCCCAATTCATGAAGTTTCATTATTTGCTGCAACTGCAGCTGCAGGAGCTCCAGTTTGAGGACCTCCTGTCCCGTTCGCGTGCGCACATGTAAACTATGGAGTCCTGGAAGTGTCATCGCAAAATGTTTTGCATGTGGAGAGAATGTGCGCATGTTTTATTATATTGTGTGCATGTTTTATTACAAATGGATGGTCAGGGTATATCATCATGGTTTGGGTGCACAAGGACATATAGAGAACTCTGGCTACCCAGCATGGCATCACCTGCAGTTTAAGCGCATTAAAAAGAATGCTGAGGGCGAAGTGTCTCCCCATCGTGAGGATGACAATTTAGGTCATAACATTTTGAATGAAAGGAAAATGTGCGCACGAATTATCACGGCCATTAAAACGTGAGCCCAAATTATCACGGCTATTAAAACGTGCGCCCAAATTATCACGGCCATTAAAACGTGCACACAAATTATCACGGCCAGGAAAACGTGCGCACGAATTATCACGGCCAGGAAAACGTCCATGTTATTAATTTGATGGTTCTTCTCTCTCACAGCATCTTTAATTTCTTGAATTCCCGGAATTCCCTGCCGTCTGCTTGAATTTCAGCTTGAATTGCTGGCAGACTTTGCTCTCTAGATCCAGCAGGAAAGCCCTGATTTGGGAGGCTCGCTTGTAATCCTGATGATGGTGGAATTGTTTCTCCCTCATCATCCAGATTTTCTTCATTGGTTTCTCTCAACACTTGCCGTGACCAGCGTAGAGCTGCTGTTTTTAGTTTTCTCAACATCACATCATGGGCAACGCCTAAATAGGCGACTATGAAGTTATTTGTTAACTCTTTACAAGCAGTCAGTGTAGGATAGAAGGGCCACATTAGTATATTAGCCCACTCTCCAACAGTAGCTGTTACCTCAAGAGTTTTCTTTTCATCTTGTCGCTCAATCCACTCTTCTGGGATGTCATACCAGTTTGTCCAACTTCTGGAGCATAGGTTTGTCGCTCATCTCGGGTCTCCACTGGGTTGATCCTGACATCTCTTGCAATTCTCTCTGATGCTACACGCACATTATACACCCCAACTTCTTTCTTTCGTCCTCTGTAGCGTCCAGTTCGTAGTTCTGGGCGTGAGACTTCTCTTTCCCCTACCACAGATAGCGGTTCGTCCTCTTCCGAGTCTTGTGGATTGATCTCCTCTTCAGACTCTTTCCTGGTCCTCATCCATATCAGATTCATGGGAAGGACGTGGGTCCTGTGGTTGTGGGTCCCTGTTTGTTCTGACCTTCGGGGTGACCCGGTTGCTTCGGTATTTCCGACAGGTAGAGGAATGAATATAGGATCCTCTTCTCCATTATCCGGTGGAGGAGCCTGGAAAGGCTCTCTCATCCGAGATTGGGAGCTTGTGGGGTGTATGATAGTCTGGAGCCCACTTGTAACTCGTTTTAATGTTGGTCGTGGGGTTTTAATCCTTAATTGCTGCACTCCCACAGCATGAACTGATCTTTTCTCACTTGTCGCCATGGGTATGGACTGCATCACTAGCGGGGGACTAGTTGCCACTCTACTTGCTCCAACTGCACCCTTCCTTGGACCTGCTCTACTTGGTCCTAGGTTCACCGCTTCAAGTGCCCTTCTCACTCGATCTTGCTCCTGCTCATTGCTAGTGACCACCACAATTTCTCTCATTGATCCCCATACTCCTGGGGTACACATGTGTAGGTTCATGGCTGCCATGGCAACCTTTTCTGCCTCTTCCCATGTCATATGTCCAGATCGTAATCCGTCCACACATATCACCACCCGCCGATGCTGGCGTTCTTTGGCCAAATCAATAGCTGTTCCCAGAGTTTTCAGCATTTCCTCCATGTATTCGATTGAATTTTCTTCCTGGGTAGCTTTCAAAGGGCACATGTATGAGTGCATGATAAGCCATTTGTGGTGCGCTTGTTATCACCATCGATTTTCTGTCCAGACCTCTCCCTTTTATACTCTTAAGCTCTTCTTGGTATTCTGTGCCTGCCGCTCCTTGAGCTTTGCTCAGAATTTTCGGTTGGCAATTTTCAGTCTGGGATTTGTGAAGACAATGAGACTATCTCCATCTATATCCCAAGGAGTGCCAAAATAATGATATGCCCGTCTTCCATCTTGGGTCACCATTTTTTGGTTCCTTCGGGCATAGGGTCCAATTCCTCCATGTAGTCAGATTCAGCATATACATGGTGGGTTTTTGCTTTAGATTTTCTAAAGATCTCCTGCGAACGCCCTTCCTCTTAATATGGTAACTCGGTCCAGCAACACATTCTTCAGCTTTAAGCTGTCCCAAGCTTCTGGGCCCACATTCCGGCGATTGATGGAATATCTGTCCAGACACTCCCTGAAGACTTCTTCGTCTTTTATCCTGCTCAACCAGGCATTCTGTCTGCTTTCTAACTGTTGAGGTTGTTCCTCTCACACTTCCTAAGGGCAAATTTGGCCACTCTGGGTCAAAGCTTGTGCGGAGCTGGTCCGGGCTTTTATATTCTTGACCATTTCCCCCAGGATTAGGACCTCCCGGGGATATCGATTCATCTCCACTTCCCTCTGGGTTGTGTCCCTCATCACTTTGTTCGGATTCGGCCTGGAAGTCTATCTTGCCTTCATCTTCATTGTCGAGGATCTGACTTCCACTCATATCTTCCATTATAGGATATTGTTCCTTAAGTATTCTTCCTAACCCTTTTAGCCGTTCTGCCATGGACTTAAACTCAGCATATACGGACGCTGATTTTGCTTTAACATCAACCAGGACCGTCTCTACTTCCAACAACCCAGCTGTCATTTTTACTACGGAGTCATAACTTTTCTCAGGACTTATTAGGGTGGTGATTTGTCCTCTTTTCCACTCTTCTCCGAGAAGTTTCCACCACCATTCAAGCCACTCTCTGGTCCCCATCTTGTCCTTTGGGACTGTGGGCTCCCCAAAACGGCCAGGATCTGCCCCTCCTTATGCTTACCTGGATAATATATCCCTAATGTGTGTATAGTTCCTGCCATATCTTCCTTGAAACATTTTTCATCAGTTTCCACACTTTGATCTATGACATATTTTTGAACTGTTTCTGCCCAAGTATCATATCCTCGTCCATACAATACCACTCTGTGTGGCTGAAAATCCACTTTTCCCCCTTCATGTTCGGATTCAGGGTTTGCTACGGGTCCTGGCTCTCCTTCAGCCATATTTTCACTGCTTATTCTTAATACTAACCTTACTGTTTCGTAATGATTGTCCTCCCTTTATTCTTTAAGTTGCTGAGATTGTCGATTCCACCACTGTTGTCTCCTTGACTCCAGCTATGGTCCTTGTCGTCTCGAGTCGTCTGCCTCTCAAAGTCTTCTTGGCGCCTTGAGTCAGGGATGAGTGACAGACTACTTGGCTATTCAGCGCTAATTCCAGAGGTTAACTCCAAATCAGCTGCTCCTTCTCATACCTGCTCTCTTGACGATCCGATCCAGCATGCTCCCTCGCCTGCTTCCCTTCCTCGTCGTTTTGTGACGATCCAGCAGGCTATCCCCGTCTGCTTCTCGTCCCAGTCTAGACGATCCAGCAATGACACATCTGCTTCTCGTCCCAGTCAGACGATCCAGCAGTGACATGTCTGCTTCTCGTCCTTGATCCCAGCTCCCTGGGATACTTACTCCTGTTGTCCTTTACTTCGTCCTTCTGGTGGTCGCCTCCAAATTTTCACACCTCTGGAGGACAGATATGTTTCAAGCCGTTACTGGACCTATACAGGCCATCAGCCGACACTCTCCACAACACTGTCTCCTTTGGTGATCCACATCAGGGGCTTTCCACCTACCCAATGGCAAAGACTCTCCTTTGGCCAGGATTCTTCCTCGGACCCGACTACACTTCGTCAGGTCCCTGTTCAGGCGCCACGTGTCAGATCCCGCTTTTTTAGAATACACGGCACACGCTCACCCTCCGATGAGTGTGTTTGTGTACAAACCAGCTCTCCGTCTCTGGGGTCCGACCTTCATGTCTCCACAGGTATTACCCGGCAGGGCTGCACAAAGGCTGTTCAAGCTGGTGGCGAGGAGATTCATCTAGCTGCTCACTGCCTCCATCCGGACGTCCACCCCGCTGAAGCTGATCTCGCACACCGGTCGAATAGCCTTCTCAGGAACCAGGATACGAACCGGCCACGCCCATTAACGGCCGAGCTCCTCTTATGGATCAGGGCTCTTGGAATGTTGCTAGATTTTAAATTAGTGACTCGTACAGCGAGTCCCCAGGATGTGTATTTTCATTAAAAAACCAGACTAACCTTTTAGAGCCTTTTTGATGTTGTACACCCAATAAACTTAACTTTTACACCCTTAAGAAGCAATCAATAATCCAATGTCCGAGCCTTAACACTTTAACTGCATGCTTGGAATTTTATTGCAGGTTTTGCAAGTGCTGATAACATAATCAAAATAGGTTATATGGTGATAATTTCACAACAGTAATTCAAGTATAATTAGAATAATGATTGGCAGAGATTTTGTTTTTAATTCAATAATTCTGACTGATCTTACTTTGACTGGGACTGGATTGACTTCTTAATTTTTTCTAGGAGTGAGGGAAGGAGGTTTTTGAGGTTAGGGTCCCCAGCTCGATGAACTTGATTTCCTCTTCATCAGCTATTAGTCGTTAGCTGACCACGATCCTTGTGTGATATAATCCTTCAGGAAGTTAATCCACATGAGAGTTTATTCCATCTTCAATCAACCAAAGTTGATCTAATCCATTCTGGTATGCTGTGATGTTCCTTGAGAGAGAAATCGTTGAACATTCCCCACTCAGACTTAAGGCCAGTGGGTTATTCTCCACTGTTCTGCTACTCCGTGACTGGACGGCCTGAGTAGGAGTTGAAATCTCTCTCAAATGATCTTTATGGCTCCAATCCTCTCACGCCACGATTCCAATTGATGCTCACAAGATGGTCAAGTCTTGTGATTTCCTCGTAGCAGGGGGAGTAGTGTCAACAGCACCTCTCCCTGGAAGAATAATCCCGTTTACTGGTATTTCAACAGGTTATATATGTTCTTGACTCCAGTCGTCCTCAGATGATCTTGGTTACCATGGGGACACTGTTGACTCAAAACCTCCTCCCTCCTCCTTCTGCTTTACTGGAAATCCCTGCACCCCCTACCAGTAACTTATTTTCTCAAGTTCCTCTTTTCTGTTAACACTTCAGCTTTTCTGAGAATTCATTCTTTTAAATCATAACTTTAGAATCACCTCAATCATATTCAATCATTTCATTACAACTCTTTCACATAAAACAATTCATATGATCATATACAAACATTCTCATTCCTTACTATTCATTTCATATTTTACCAACATCTTAATCATTTGATCAGTTTGTTTAACATCAGCTTTTCTTGCCCTGCTTGCGACATCATCTTCACTTCCTCTTTTTCTCTGACTCTGCACTCTTTATGAAAAACAACTCATATAATCATTCATTTCACTTATTCGTAAAATACATTTTCTAATCAACTCTTAATTTTAACACATTAATACTTCATTTGATCATACTTGTCATGTTAGAATCATTCTTAGATATATTCCCTCGTCTTCACCACCGAGTTCATTCCGTGGGCCTCCCCATTTGCAATGGAAAAGTCCGGTATGACCTCACTTACTCCTGGAAGGTACCAAACACTGTGCAGTTTAATCCAACAGCATGTATATTAATTCCATGGCACGTATTATATTCCAAGATGAAAACAAGCTGAAAGCAAGCTTAAAGTCATCTTTCCTGACACCATTTTTCTCAGTAAATATATTTCTAAAAGTGTTACTGACATGACATTTTCATCAAATGATGGTAACAGCCCAAGTAATTCACACATTCAATGAAATCAAACCATCGACATCCATAAATTATGTGTAACAATGTGAAATGAGACAGGAAAACGTGGTGTGGCGCTGGCTTTCAGCATCCAGCACTGCCAAGCATCATATAACTGAAGGAAGGATGAATGGAAAAAATTTACAGAAACATTCTTGATAAAAATCTGTTTCCATCTACCAGGATGATGAAGATGAATTGAGGGTGGACATTTCAGCAAGACAATGAAATGCACAGCCAAAGAAACTTTCAGTTGCTTTCAGAGAATGAAAATAAAGCTGCTAGAATGTCCCAGCTGATCACCTGACTTGAATCCAATAGAAAAACTATGGAAAGAACTAAAGATCAGAGTTCATAGAAGAGGTCCATGGAACCTTCAAGATTTGAAGACTGTGTGTGGAGAATGGGTCAAATCACATCAAAGCAATGCATGTGACTAATTTTACAGGTTGCGTCTTGAAGCTGTCATTACCAACTTGCTTTTGTACGAAGTATTAATAAATTTAGTATGCATGTTCAATATTTTTTCCCTGCATCATTCCATTTTATACACATAACCTAATTCCTGTACTTATTTTATTTTGGTTTCTTTGTACGTGTTGATTACGTGGGTTGTTACAGACATCTGGTGAAAATTTCATGTCAATAGCACCTTTAGAAATATATTTACTGAGGAAAAATGGTAACATGTTTCAATACTTACTTTGCCTGTTCTATATTATTAGTACTGCATGTTAAACTTCCAGAAATGAGCAGGCAACAGCACCAAATTTGGGACAATATACTTCCGGAAAGTGAAAATACACCATTTATAGTTGTGCTCAAACATTAGTAGTGTTTAAAAAGTAAATAAAGCTCAAAATCCTTAGAATTGCTTTTATTTCCATACACACAAATGCATTGAGAACACTACGTTCTATTCCAATTCAAAACATGAAGTAAAATTTATCCAATTCAAGGTTCTCACAGACATTTTTTGTATAGCAGTGCTGTTGGCAATTGTTCATAGGTGTGCGTGCGTCAATGTGTTTTGTCTGTCTGTATTAGGGATGAGCGAGTACACCACTATCTGTATCGGTACAACCATCTAAATTATCTGTATCTGTACCCGGAGTGGGCAGGGCCTAGACCGGAAGTGAGCATGGTTTAACCGAAAATGGGTGGGGCTTAATCGGTACATATTTTAATCCTGAAATTGATCTGGATTGATCAGAAGTTGCTATATTTATTGTTTATTTGAAAATGATTTACAGAACAGCCTCAAATTTGAGATTCAAATAAATGGTTTTGATCACAAAAGTAAGAACTGTTTACAGAACAACTTTTTTTATGAACTTAGAACATGAATATTCTTAAGTGTATGAATGAATATTTACAGAGCAGCCTCAGAATTGAGATTCCATGTTTTTGATCACAACAGTAAAGCAACTATTTACAGAATAGCCCCAAAATTGAGATTCAAATCAATGATAGTAAAGGAACTATTTCACAGAACAAGTTTTTTTATAAACTCAGAACATGAATATTCTTAAGTGTATGAATAAGAAACAGAACAATCTCAGATAGTCAATGAGCCAGATGGGTTGGTTGGTACCACCAATAAGATTGGGTTCTCATTGTGATTTTTAGCAAAGTCTACATCCCTAGAGATGGAAAATATGTGATAGCATTGCAGATTGGTAGCCACCCATGTGTTATCATCATAAATTCAAATATGGCCACCACAATAGCCTACCAGGTCACTTTCTTGGTTTATAGGCACCAATGAGTTGTGCTTTGTGTGTCTTAACGTATATGTTCACCTAGGAGTAGTTTACTGATAATTATAAAAATTCAGTTTTCATGGTGGCCATCTTGGATTTCAAAATGGCCAACATTAAATGCAAAAACAATCCAAATTCACACCTAATGTATAAAAACATGATCTACATGTCTAAATCTACATCTTAAGGTATAGGAGAATACATGTAGTTATGCACATGCAAGTGGGTGATGAGGACACTGAAACTAAAAACATTCAGCAATCTTCAAAAGAAGACCAAGGTGAAAACCAGCAACAAGGCATTCATCCTACAGGCAGATCGAACTCTGGCCGCATAATTGTGATGGCACAGGTACAGAATCACATGGTGGATGTCCTCTCACATCCACTGGGGCCTCTTTCATGGTCCATCGCTACACCTGAGGGTGGGCTGCGCAGACCAACAAAGCAGCACTTGCATCTCTCCTTCAAAGGAATGTGTCTGTTGTTGAAAGGAAAGACAGTCCTAGTCATTCAGCCACCATTGTTGATGGGATAAACTTGGTACAAAGGGTGAAAGGAGATCAGGCTACATTTGGAGAGGTGGCAGCAACTGTCTTGAACATGGCCACAGTGATGCAAGCCAAAGTTCAAGACTTGATGTTGTATTCGACACATACCAAGGCATCTCTATCAAAAACAGCAAAAGATCCTTGAGAGAAGAAGAGACAGGCTTTTGCTTACAAGCATTACACCCTCACATAAAGTGCAGCAATGGAGGAAATATTTGAGCCAAGTCAACAACAAAACAAGTCTCACTGAATTTATTGTGAATGAATGGAAGAAGCCAGAGTATTGTGAGAAGCTCAGCAACAGGGAACTCATTGCAACAGCTAGTGATAGATGCTTCATGATCACACAAGAGGGCAGTAAGGAGATGCAAGAGCTTTGCTGTGCACAGGAAGAGGCAGATGGACATTTGCTTCTGCATGCAGCTCATGCTGCAAGAGAGGGCTTCAATGAAGTTGTCACTGCTTCAGAAGATACCGATGTGTTCATCCTATGGCTGGCAAACTATGGTGAGATTGGTGCCAAACTTTTCCAGAAGTGTAGAAGCAAAGGCCATGTGAGATATGTTGATATTGGGAAGACTGTGACAACTGTTGGAAGAGAAGTCTGCAAGGCTTACCAGGGATGCACACTTACACAGGATGTGACACTGTTAGTGCATTTGCAAGCAAAGGCACATCAAAAGCATTGAACCTTCTCAAAACCAGCAAAGATGTCCAGAAGGTGTTCACAGATTTGGGCCAGTAATGGGACCTCTCACCAGAACTGATGGACAGATTAGAGGCATTCACCTGTCTCCTGTATGCAAACAAGCCAGCATCTTCAAAAGGTCATTGAGTTGAGATACCACTTGTTTCGTGGCAAGAAGGGTGAAATAGAAAGCCACCAGTTGCCACCATGTAGGGATTGCTTGGAAAGATGCTGCATTGGACCTGCTGACATGCAACTGCACAAGAAAATGTGAGAGGCCAAATTGTGTCTGTTTGGAGAATGGCCTAAAATACACTGATATGTGCAAACCAGGCATTAGACCTAAATATGGAGTATTGGAGACCGAAGAGAACACTGAAGATGAAGATGACTATTAAACTGCAAGTTTGCCAATGTTGTGTATTAAACTTTGAAACCCGTAATATGCAAAGACAGAAGGGCTATCTCAAGGCAGCAAACTGTGTGATTCCTGTTCAAAGAGTATTATGTCAGAGCATTTGTTTGATAAGCAGAAAGAGACAATTGTATATAGAAATTCATTATTGGTTTAACAGGTAAATGCTCAAATTTTATGTTTTAAGATGTTTTTGTCTACAGTTTGTGTGTTTTTTACTGGAACAAAATCAATGCATCTATGCATTAATACATGTATACTTTTTACTTTTTTTTATAGCTATAGTGTTATAGCTAGGCAAAGGCCACATATTTTGCAACTATACTAAGAAAGATTCATAAAGAGTTCATATATATTGCTTGAAATCTGTGCATTAAGATAATTTGTATATGCATATTCCAGGAATCTATAATTTAAAAATGAGGGTGTTTTTACAAAATTTTCATGTTTTTGGTAAACAAGAAAAACAACTTACATTCTCTAGATGTTCTAATATGCTAGAGTGCTATTCTATTGTTTATTTGTGGTCCTTATATGCTTTTATATGTTAAAATATTAGTATATGCAAATCTACAATCACTGTCTGTATTTTATGTATTTCATAACCTGGCAAATTAGGGCTCAGTTAGGAACAATGCGATTAAAAAAGGAAGGCTACCCGAATCTGACTTGCTATCACCCATTTTCCACCTCCAAAAATAACTGAGAATCCAATCTTTTAAGCAGTACCAATAGGTGGATTTTAAGGGTTCCTGGCTCATCGACTAAGAATTGACATAGAATGTTGTAGGAAATTATGAACTACTAAGTATGCATGAACAAGAGCTGTCATACTCAACACAACTTTATTTATTTTATTATTTTATTTTATGATCAAACTGTGATTTCTTTTTCAATTATTTATTTTTGCTGCCTAAGGTTCTTGGCATTTTTTTTTCCATGCAGTTAAACAATGTTGATTAAGGTGTCTGTGCATGTGTGTGTGACTGAGTGAGAAAGAGAGGAGAGATTGCTCTAAGACTAGTGATTTTTTTAAGGATCTGTATGAACCTGGTGATTCATGCAAACATCCAGTAAGGGCAAACAGGGAAAATAATATATGTCAGCCTTGTTCACCTGTATTCTTTTAAGCACAGCATTCAGTACGAGCAAAGCTTTCCAACTGAACTTTATATCAACAGCCAAACTAAGAACAAACAAACGGTAAAAAATAAAAAAATAAAACTGACCGGAGTGGAGACGTGGGACCGACAACACGAGCTGTTTTCAGTCTGTCAAATGCACCAGTTGTACATTTATGAAGCAAGAGATCACCAAGTAACTTTAAATACCATACAAACAGAGAGCAATATGAGGTATGAGTCAAGTCACACACAGAGAGAGAGAGACGAGAGAGAGAGAGAGAGAGGAGAGAGAGAAGGAGAGAGAGAGAGTAGGAGAGAGACTGAGAGAGAGAGAGGAGAGATGAGAGACGAGAGAGATCGAGAGAGAGAGAGAGAGAATTATTTATTGCACAGGGTGCGATATTGCACAAGTTGGTGAGTGTGTGTATTTATTATTGCACAGGGTGCAATATTGCACAAGTTGGTGAAGGGGGCATATTGCAACCAGCCCTGGATATGTGCGTTTTTTCAGTCTGTCTTAGCTTTTAAAACCATGAACAAACTCACCTTTTAAAAATAAGAGCTCCTGGTGCTTTCCTTAGTTTTGTCCAGGTTTTGTTTTTCTTTTCATTGTTTTTGTGTTTTTCTCTTGCACTCAACAGTTACAGGTTTGCTGTTTATTACACTGGATCCCAACATGGCCAAAACTGCCCATAATGCAACTCAGCACTGTGACGTCTGTTCCAGTGCTCTATATCCAATTGAGTTGTCTTCCCTGGTCTGTGAATAGGAATAATTGCTGATTTGGCCACATCCAAAATTTGTTGCTTGACAGGTTTATTTTTGTGGAAGCACAATTATATTGGCAGATTAAAGCTTTAAAGTGAACGATTGTTATCTGCATAGATGAAAATTTGTGTTGATAAAACTATGACATTCAGTATGCATCGTGAGTTATTGTCCCGTTAAAACAGGTGCAGCATCAAGAGTTTGTCATATGAATAAATAAAATAACACCCCAAATGCTGTCATCATCTATGCAATGTTGTTTTGATCGGTTTTTCTGAATACACCGCAAGTCTGCCTCTACTGCACCTTGAATATTATTTTTGTCATTGCAAAATGCTGCAAGTACAAGGGCAATTATGTCACTGTGTCAGTTGGGTAAAGAAAAATGTGAGCCTGAAAAACAAAGAAGGCGTGAACACGTACTTTCTGTTTTTGTCTGAAACAACTCTGTCTCAACTTTGCTCAACAGATCAGTGGATCCCAACCCTCCGCCTTGGGACCCCCAATCCGGACTTTTTTAATGTTTTCCACAGCTGAACAAACAAAACATGTCATCAACCCAATCACCAGCCAGAATATCTTTAACACATGCGAGTTATTAAGTAATGAGGTTGTGGGTTGATGACTCAAAGGATGGAAAGTATTCAGGACAGGGGATCCCTCTGAGTAAGGTTAGCAGCCACTGATCTACATGAATCATAGATGGTGTTCCTGGTGGAACCATTGTTGCCATCATCGCTATCATTTCAGATTTATTATTTAATTTATCCAAGCGTGGCTGGTCCACCAGCCAGGAGCTCAGCCACACATGATGAACCAATATTCTGCTCCGCCTGAACGACGGATCACCATAGAACCTATCCTACATCCCAACTTTACAAAAAAGTCAGATACCACAAATACAGCAGCTCTCAGATCAGCCGACAATTAAGCTACATTCAGACTACCGGTCAAATATGGACCAAATCCAATTTTTATGTGACTCAGACTCTGATATTTTTAACAACATGTGAACAGCACAAGTCCCATGCAATATGATTTTTTTTACAATTCCAATTTGGGCCATTTCCATATGTGGTCATGAATCAGATCAGGTCTATTTTTCTGCGATGTGACACCAGTCTGAACGGTCACACTGGAATTCATGCAGCTTTGGTGTCACTTTTGACTGACGTCCATCACAAATCTGTGCAGGTGACAGTCACTGTATAAATATCTCCACATATATATATGTGCCCATGCCCATAATGCCCTGAAATTGTGGATGAATCAAGTTCAGTTCACAATTCTGCCATTCCTAGCTCCGACCACAGCATGTGATGAGAATTTCCATTCATCCACTCATGGAGCTGTTCAAACACCCACTCCACCCAGTCAGCGACACTACAGTCACTTTTAACACCGCTCGCAAAAACAAAATTTTCTGGATTGTATTTTAATTTTAAGCATTTTTAAACCATTTTAGTGATAAAAAAAAAAAAGGCAATCTGCTCTGTGTCAGCTGGATCCCGTCAGATCTCAGAAGCTAAGCAGTGTGAGGCCTGGTTCGTACTTGGATGGAGACCTCTTGGAACGCCAGGGACTGTGTGTGTTTCTCCAGGTAAAGCTGGAGTTGCATCAGGAAAGGCACCGGTGTAAACTTGTGCCAAATACCAAGCAAATCTCGCTGTATCCGCGCGGCAACCCTGAACAAATGGGAGCAACTGAAAAGACGACAACAACAACAACAACATGACTGCCGCCTTCCAAAAATTCATTTCTATGCTCTGCCTCAAAATTGGACTTTGTGACTCACAGGATAATAATAATAATAGTAATAGTAATAATAATAATAATAATAATAATAATGATAATGATGGCGAGTGTGCAATTTGTATTCATAAGTCGATTAAAACTGACAGCATAGTACAATTTCAAGTGAGATGCTGTGAGCAACAGAAAAAATAAGTGAAAACAATTGTCACAAATATAGCACGTGTGGGAAAAAATAAGTCAATAGCAAAGACAAATGATGTGGAACGAGCCAACTGCACTTGTGTGCAGGTCTGATTTATGTCCAAATGGAATCTGATGATTGCCACATTAAAAAGAATAATGTGACCAGGACAAAAATAAGATAAAAATTGGATCCAAGCAGAAGATTGGAATTGAGCATTAGGCCTGCAGTATGGATGTAGTGTTAGAGGCAGCGGGCAGAAGCCATTACTACCACCTTTGAATTGCTTCAGCAGTACATTTAAATGGAACACCGGTCTGTCATGCTACTTTACTTTAAAAACTAAAGAGCTATCATTACATTTGATCAGCAGAAAAACCAACTCTTTTCCATTACGTCTTGGAGAGTAATGGATTATATTAAATATGAACGGAGTAAATGAGCAGGTACAGGAGCATGCTTTCTAGTTGGGCATTACCATATCACCATGGGATGACATTCATCACACCTGTGTGGTCAGTCTGGATGGGTCACAGTGACTGGAGTGCCCCTCCCCACCACGGTTTGGCATGATTTCATGCCACAGTGACTTGTTTTTAAAGTGATTGGTGTATTCATTTTGATGCAGTTGAAGCAAAAATCATAGTCTATGTGAAAGAAACAACTCTATGCTCACACAGCCAGTAAAAAAAAAAAAAAAAAAAAAGAAGAAGCAGCCTCGCACACCCACTCCACCGCTCAGCAACACCGCAGTCAAAGACTCTGTGCACTTCTGAATTAAAGGAGTTGAGGATGAAGCGTCGGCCATCTTCCCTGTGTAGCTAGCTTTGAGCTCACTGAACCGACCGTCAAGCTAATAGCCGAGGTAGCTGAATGTCCACAGGTCCAGAAAATAAATATTCTCAACATTTTCCAGAGTGTCTACTCAGCACGACCACTGATGTGAATGAATTCAGACCAGTGGGTAGCATGAATGTATATATCCCAAAAGGGTTATGAATAAAATTATTAATGTTACCTTTTCACCAGACAGGGCTGCAGGACGCAATGGAATTACAAAAAAGAAATAAACAAATGGGCACACATACGTTATAAACTCAGATCAGTTTTTCTCCATTTTCTTTGTCATGATTTGACAAAGGCTCTTTTTTCACTTGTACTGTTCATTTTGCAATTTAATATGACAATCAAGTATTTTATTTTAAAATCTTACGTAAAACATTGGACACCTTGTTTTCATTCAGGACTGCAGGCCAAAGTTTGTTCTTTTCTTTGCTCATCAAGTTATTTTTAAAATGGAAAGCAAAGTAGTATTTGCCCCATTTTTGGCTAATCCTAACAAGAATCATCAGGAGATGACATATCCCCTCAGTCCCCACAAATCTGTAATCGACTGGTGTCTGGGATCACCCAAGTACACCCTTATGCTAAAAATGAATGAAACTGGTCAATTGGTTCTTGAGATATCGCATTAAAAAGGGTGGCAATGACAATTTCTTGAATATCTGCTGTAACCTTGAACATGACCCCAATCATAGTCGACTGGTGTTGGGGGCTCACCCAAATACACAGCTATGCTAAATATCAACTGGTTCTTGAGATACTGGGCTAACAAGCGAAAATGCACAGACGGACGGATGGACAGGCTGATCGTTATATCCCAGGGGTAGAGAAATCTACTGGTCTGAGAACACAGACCAGTAACTTTTGACCAATGTCAAGTTGATATTTCCCCTACTGGACCAATGTCTACTTAAAAATCTTGTCGGTCTAATGGTTAAAAGTGTTCAACAAGACTAACTTTTTTTTATTCAAATCTTGCGCCTTAAATACCTGAGCCGCCGTTCACAGATTATAATGGCCTGCGTTGTGCCACTCAGTCACACCACTGACTTCATGAATGCAGCTCAGTCAACAAAGGAGAATCGTGTAAAAGTATGCGGTGTCCACACGCTACTTTTAGCTAAAACTGAACGTCTAACAGGAGCAGCGCACAAAACGAGTAGCAGAGTAGAGCTAGTCCAGACAGACTCAAGTTACCATAGTTACACTGCATGCCCATATATGGCCCACATAAAAAGTTACTTAGATCAACTGCTGTATTTTGCTACAAAATCTGAATGTGATGTGAAATTTTAACATGACTTTCTTCAACAATCACAAACTTTTGATCATGTTAGTCTGAGAAGCAATAGATATAATTGTTGCAACAAAAAGATCAGAGATATTATAGAGCTTACACAGCTGTTTGGGCTGCATAAGACAAGCGTAAGGCCAGAATGAGGCTTTGAAGCACGCTGGCACTTGGCACATCTCCAGTGAGGTGCTGAAGATGTCTGTGAACACCGGGGACAGTTGGTCTGCACAGTTCTTCAACATGGATGGGGAGACAGTCAGGTCTGAATGCTTTGTGTAAGTTTTGCTTTTTCAGAATCATAATCAAAATCAGAATGCTTTATTAGTCCCTTAAAGGGCAATTCATTGCAGACCCCCTGGCCAACCATAAAAACACAAACATTACATTTACATAAGTATATGCTAAATGACAATCACAAAATCAAGGTTAAAAACAAAGACAAAATCCTCAGCCAGTGTTCAGGAGTCTAATCGCAGAAGGAATAAAATACATTAAATAGTGATTAGTTCTCATCTGGGGCATCTGATAGCACCGCCCAGACGGCATGAGTGTAAAGCCTAATGATAAAATATGTCTCTGATCTAAATCAATGATCTGCTGGGCTTTTGTCATGACACGACTCTCCCACAGTGATGCCAGGTCTCTCTGCTGGATGCCAATTATTTTTGAACAGGCTTTCACTATATTGTTCAGGCTATTCTTGTCCTTCATAGACAGACAACCAAACCAAGAGACAAAGGAGAAGGTGAGCAGGCTCTCTATGTAGGAACAGTAACAGACTCTGAGGATCCTCTCACTCACTTCAAAGGATCGAAGTTTGCGCAGCAGATAAATCCTCTGCTGTGCTTTTTTACAGATGGCCTCTGTGTTGTCATCAAATCTCAGTTTAGCATCAAAAATGGTTCCCAGATATTTATATTGCTCCACTATCTGGACATCTTCATCATGAATGATGCTAGGAGTATGACCACTCTTACATTTCCTGATGTCTATAATGATTTCTTTTGTTTTTGCAACGTTCAGGTCCAGATAGTTTTGATCACACCATGTGAAAAATGAAGACAGGGCCGAGCCATGCCCCTGATCATCGCTCCGCAGAAGGGACAGCAACACTGTGTCATCAGAGAATTTGACAAAATGTGTGTTGCTGTTTGGGTTCCTACACCCGTCTGTGTACAAAATAAAAAGAAGTGACGATAGTACACATCCTTGAGGAGAGCCGGTATTGGACACAAGAGCATCAGAAATCTGCCCATTTACCCGCACCCGCTGCACTCTATTAGTGAGGAAGTCCAGAAGGATTGCCAGCAGCTGATCAGGTAGATTAAATGTGAAGAGAGTCTCTCAATTAAAACATGCGGTTGCATTTTATTAAAAGCTGATGAGAAGTCTGCAAATAAAAGCCGTGCAAAGGTTCCAGGATTTTCAAGGTGATTTAAAACTTTATCAATAATAAATATTTTAGCATCCTCCACCCCTTTACTGGGCTGATAGGCAAACTGTAGAGGATCCATTTTGTCAGCAGTATAGAATAAGATAATGTCTTTTAAAAGTTTCTCAAACAGTTTAATCATCAGGGGAGTAAGAGCAATAGGTCTAAAATCATTAGGCTCTTTCGGTCGTGTGGACATTGGGACGGGAATAATTGTTGTGGTCTTCCATAACTGGGGGACTTGACCCTGGTCTATAGACATTTGAAAAAGCTGGGTCACGATTCCACTGAGCTGATCAGCACAGTGATGTAAAGTGCACCCACAGATGCCATCAGGTCCACACGCTTTCTTAGTGCTGACCTTCCTGAGGAGAGCACCCACCTCCTCCTGACTAATGTCGATGTCCATTGAAGGAGCAAAAGATTGTTTGAGAGAAGCAATATCCTTATCCTATTTTAAGAGCCTGTTGACATCTCTGTCATGAATGGAGGTGGGGTGGGGGCTGTTAGTGGGTTGGAGCTGTTAAGACTGTCATTGGAGATGGGGATGGTGGTAAGACTGTCCCACTGTCTTTAAAATCTGCAGTAAAACTCATTTAACTGATTTGCTAAACAAGGGTTCTTGGCAGAGGTTTGGCTTGTGGTTGATCTGTCTGAGACTTTTCCAGACAGAAGTGGCATCGTTGGCTGAGAACTGACCCTGGAGTTGCTCCGAGTACAGTCGTTTAGCTTACCTGACCTCCTTCCCAAATGTGTACTTAAGGCCCCCTGACACTTGCACATCTTTGATCCACGCACTTGCACACACTCTGCCATGCACAAGAGTAAACTCATCTAAATCTCATAAACTGTGCGCAGCTTCGTGCAATTGTGCAAAACAAAACTCAAATGTTCCAAATCTCCATCACACAATTACAGGAACATCACATGAACATTATGCAAATGATTAAAAAACACTGTGTGAATGCGAGTGATTGCATCAGCACATGGCATCAGAGTGCAGCTCATCTGAATGATTATAATGAGATGTTAAATTTATCATAAACGTACTTTTACAGCTGCTCACAAGAACAAATGAACATGCAACTGTTTTACCAAGCCATTACAATGTAAATATTGCAAATAATTACCTTTTGAGATTGTTCCAAATGCTTTCTCCACCTCGTTCAGCACGCGCGCGAGAGAGGAAAAGCTGCTGCTGGAGCGGTCGTCTGTGATTCCAGAAGTGATTGAAGCTGTTTTCAACAACCAACTCCAATAGTAAATGATTAATCCACTACGAAATAATTATTTTATATGCGCAGTGTTCAGTGCACAATGCATGGCATCCAGTGTAACAAAGCAAGCCACCCAGCTGGGAACAGAATGGGTGGGACTGTCATGACGATGTGAGTGCAAGTGCGCGGACCAAAGTTGTGCGTCAGGGCAACTTTAGATTCTTTAAACCTGACCTTATCCCCGCTCTTGAAGCATCCTCCTTTTGCCTCCTCAGCTGAGTGTAGGACTGAACCAGGGTTTGTTGTTGTTAGCCCTCACCATGGTTCATGATGGAATGCAGCAGTCCTCACTGAAGCTGATACATGAAGTCACAGCATCTGTGTACTCATCCAGACTGTTGGTGGTAGTCTGGAACAGATCCCAGTCCCCTTTTTCTAAACATGCCTGTAGATCCTGTAGATTTTATTTTCTGTCCTGTCGGTAAGCATCAGGTGTACCATGGCATGGTCAGAGTGGCCTAGTTCAGCCTGTGGGACAGAATGATAAGCATTGTTCATAGTTGTGTAACAGTGATCCAGAATTCTGTCCTCTCTGGTTGGATATTTGATGAGCTGTCTGGATTTGGGAAGTTCACAGGAGAGGTTACTTGTGTTAAAGTCGCCCAGGACAATAACTAAAGACTGCGGGTTAGTCCACTCCACATGCAGTATCTGGTCGGCGAGCGTGCGTTGTGCATGTTAGCTGGTGATGGGATGTAAGCACCAGCCAGAATGAATAAGGAGAACTCAGAGGGTGAGTAGAACGGTTTGCAGTTAATTAAAAAAAAAAAAAAAAAGCTTTCAGATCGAATCATTGCTACGTCTTTACACTAGCCACTGTTGATGTAAAAACAGATTCCATCACCCTTTGTTTTGCCAGAGAGTGGCGCATTTTGGTCCGCTCGGAAAAATTGGAAGACTGCCAGCTGCAGCCCAGAGTCTGGTGTCGCCAACCGAGTGGTCCCCCCTAAAAATCGGTCCACCCTGCCTTTACTACCCATGCGTCATTTCAGAGCTCAGCAGTGTAATTTCTGAGCATCACCAGCGATTCACCGATTATCACCTTGTTTCTGCTTAAAACTGCACTCTAGTCATCATCTATCTCAATGACAGATATCTCAAGCTTTTGAACAACAATCATTTCCACATAAATTCAGCATTATTTCATAATAAAAGACGGGGGAAGTGATCGGAGCACGGCAGCAGCATGTCTGACTCTGATGTGCTGCAGCGCCTACGTCATTTCAGAGTGTCAGTAATGACTAACCAATTATTGCCTTATTTCTGCTTAAAACAGCCTTGTTTCTGCTTAAAAATTACTTTAGAACGATTTAAGAGGTATTAGTCATCTGATGGCTAATAATCACATTATTCCCTTTGATCGCTTTGGGTGTAGAAAGTCAGTCTCAGACGTGCTGCTGTGGTCCGAAATGACGCACGCACAGAGAAGGCAGGGCAGACCAATTTTTAGGGGGAGCCGTTCGGTCGGCAACACGATATCAATCCACAGAGCCAGGTCTCCGTGAAGCACAAAACAGCAGATGTGGTGAAATCTCTGCTTTTCCCCACCAATAGCTGGAGTTCATCCATTTTATTTTGCAGAGAACACACGTTTGAGAGGAGTATTCCTGGTAGTGGTGTACAGCGGCCTCGATGGAGAAACTGG
The DNA here is from genome assembly GCF_902500255.1 of Thalassophryne amazonica. Taxonomy (NCBI): domain Eukaryota; kingdom Metazoa; phylum Chordata; class Actinopteri; order Batrachoidiformes; family Batrachoididae; genus Thalassophryne; species Thalassophryne amazonica. Next base: position 75,329,692 of record NC_047115.1, read on the forward strand.
ACAAGCGTTCCATATTAATCTCCCTAATCCACAGAGCCATCTGTTTAGAAATGGTCCGGTGGCTTGTGTCGCGTCGTGCCAGCTCGGAGCGCCGAGCGTCCTTAAAGGGGTCCTTAAAGCTGTAGTAACAGTCCTTATTCTCTGTGAAGCCCGTAAAATTTTCATTGAAAGCCAGATAAATTTTTCGAATGGTTTCCAGGTGCCAGTCTATAACAGCTTCTGAAAAAAATCTGATGGAAAAAAAAGTCCTTTTCATTCCGCCATTTCCAGACAATGAAAATCTGACAAGGGGGCGGGACCACTTCTTCCCAAGGCGTGCTCACAGGCGAATGACGTCACCGACAGGCGTGGAAAAACCCGCGCATGCGCACGAGGGTTCAAGCATGTCTGACATAAAAACATATGAATGAAATCCATATAGTTTTTGAAAAAAATAAAAAGGACCATTACTTTATTGACAGACCTCGTATCATCACCAATAAATACACATTGACTGTATGCTCAATAAGTCCATTCCTGCCATAAGCATACGTAATTAAACAATTATACATACTACCACAATGTATCACATAACATGTGAAAAATCTCAAATATGCATAGTATGTGTTAAACTTCACAAGTCTTGAGCAACCTCTAAATATTGATTAAAAGCGATTTTGCCCAAATTGTTTTTGTTTTTTTTAATTTACTCAAACATACTGGCAGAGTGAGAGCATGAACTTTTAAAAGCTGAAAAATAAGGACCACCCTATTTTATATGTGATATGTAACTCACCCAGTTTTGGAAAGACAATGAGGTATTCTGCGTTGCATTGTGGGCAGGCTACACGTGCTGTGCTGTTGCCCCGCTGCTTCTCATCCACCCAGCGCTGCAGGCAGGACTGGTGAACCCATTTAGTGGAACCACGACAGCGGCATGGACGCACCCACTCTGCAGTACGGTCATCCTCATCTGTGGCGAAGCACACCCAGCAGCTCCTTAAAAAAAAAAAAAAACAGGCCATTTACAACAAACGCATGGGCAAATCTGGATTTTTAAAGAAATTAATAGCACATTGTCCATGGGGATCCATGGGCTCTAGATTGGGTAGTGTTTATAAAATAGTGTAGCTGACATTTATTTTTTATTAATTATGCAAAGTTTCTATAATGAGTTGGAATAGCATTTGAGTCCAGAATGATTTTAGAACCATAGACCTCAACAATTTTTAGAAGAAGAAAAAAAAACCTTTTATTTCCTGTTATGTAAATTGTTTTAATATTAATTTACTGTCTTAATGTATTTATAAATTGTTTAAGTTCTTATTATCATATACACACTATTATCATCATCATCATCATTATTATTTTATTATTACATCTATTTTGTCACTTGATTTTTTAAATGGACCACAATGGAAATAAGTGTTTTCACTTTTTTGTGTCATCCATGTATCTTTAGTGTATTTATAATTATACAACCACTGGCAAAAATTATGGAATCATCGGCCTAGGAGGATGTTCATTCAGTTGTTTAATTTTGTAGAAAAAAGCAGATCACAGACATGACACAAAACTAAAGTCATTTCAAATGGCAACTTTCTGGCTTTAAGAAACACTATAAGAAATCAAGAAAAAAAAAAAATTGTGGCAGTCAGTAACGGTTACTTTTTAGACCAAGCAGAGGGAAAAAAATATGGACTCACTCAATTCTGAGGAATAAATTATGAAATCACCCAGTAAATTTTCATCCCCAAAACTAACACCTGCATCAAATCAGATCTGCTCATTAGTCTGCATCTAAAAAGGAGTGATCACACCTTGGAGAGCTGTTGCAACAAGTGGACTGACATGAATCATGGTCCAACACAAGAGATGTCAATTGAAACAAAGGAGAGGGTTATCAAACTCTTAAAAGAGGGTAAATCATCACGCAATGTTGCAAAAGATGTTGGTTGTTCACAGTCAGCTGTGTCTAAACTCTGGACCAAATACAAACAACATGGGAAGGTTGTTAAAGGCAAACATACTGGTAGACCAAGGAAGACGTCAAAGTGTCAAGACAGAAAACTTAAAACAATATGTCTCAAAAATCAAAAATGTACAACAAAACAAATGAGGAACGAATGGGAGGAAACTGGAGTCAACGTCTGTGACCGAACTGTAAGAAACCGCCTAAAGGAAATGGGATTTACATACAGAAAAGCTAAACGAAAGCCATAATTAACACCTAAACAGAAGAAAACAAGGTTACAATGGGCTAAGGAAAAGCAATTGTGGACTGTGGATGACTGGATGAAAGTCATATTCAGTGATGAATCTCGAATCTGCATTGGGCAAGGTGATGATGCTGGAACTTTTGTTTGGTGCCGTTCCAATGAGATTTATAAAGATGACCGCCTGAAGAGAACATGTAAATTTCCATAGTCATTGATGATATGGGGCTGCATGTCAGGTAAAGGCACTGGGGAGATGGCTGTCATTACATCATCAATAAATGCACAAGTTTACGTTGATGTTTTGGACACTTTTCTTATCCCATCAATTGAAAGGATGTTTGGGGATGATGAAATCATTTTTCAAGATGATAATGCATCTTGCCACAGAGCAAAAACTGTGAAAACATTCCTTGCAAAAAGACACATAGGGTCAATGTCATGGCTCGCTAATAGTCCAGATCTTAATCCAATTGAAAATCTTTGGTGGAAGTTGAAGAAAATGGTCCATGACAAGGCTCCAACCTGCAAAGCTGATCTGGCAACAGCAATGAGAGAAAGTTGGAGCCAGACTGATGAAGAGTACTGTTTGTCACTCATTAAGTCCATGCCTCAGAGACTGCAAGCTGTTATAAAAGCCAGAGGTGGTGCAACAAAATACTAGTGACGCTTTTTTCCTGATTTCTTATAGTGTTTCTTAAAGCCAGAAAGTTGCCATTTGAAATGACTTTAGTTTTGTGTCATGTCTGTGATCTGCTATTTTTCTACAAAATTAAACAACTGAATGAACATCCTCCAAAGCCGGTGATTCCATAATTTTTGCCAGGGGTCGTATTATGTACTTGCATTGAACTTAATAAAAGCAAGCACACACTCACTTTGTTAAAAAACATTAGTCCTATCAACTTTCCATTTTGGCTGCGTTCATCCTTGACCCCAAATTAAAAAAAAAAAAAAGCATACTCAACGGCAAATGTCAGCTCTCCACAGTTTGTCTGTGATCATCTTTCAGGGTGTGGCTGAATCAGAAGATTTCAATCCACTTAGTAGGGAATTCGACAGGTTTGTGAGTGACAAATGTACTGACAGCCAAACCTTTTCATCTTGCTACAACACATCCTGAAATCCATGTGGACATGAAATGTGGAGGTTTTGTGGTTCAAAGGCAGCAACTCTATGGGTTCATTCAAGTTCCAGTTGATCAGAGCACTGAGCAGACCATGAACTGGGACCAAAACAAAGGAAGGATTGACTGGGATCATACTGAGAAAGGGTGCCGTGCCATCTAAATCCTTCCAGTGTTCTATACTTTGACAGATCTTCTTATATTTAGCCAAAGTTCACTTTAAAACCACTATTTTCTTCTGGAAAAATATGCACACAGGCTGCCATCTTGCAACATATGAGACTGCAACAACCTCTCTGATTAGTTGATCAGTGAGGGGAGACACCCACTGAGTAAAAAAAGAATGAAACAACCATTTTGTTTGGACGGCTAGCTGAGCATAAGCCATCTAGTACACAAGCACTAAATTATGCAGGATTCAGTGTAAAGATCAACTTTACACTGAATAACACTAATTATATGTATAATTAAATGTGCAACATGTTTTCCAGAAAAATGTGTTTTAATACGGCAATATATGTGATATATAAGATGTAATAAACAGAAACTGGTTCGGTGAGTCGTCAAACGAAAGTTCATCTTTTCAGACATCGTCCCATGGCCTAAATAAAGGCACTTCAACCACAAGTAAGATTTTCAGCTTAAATAAGAGTTACAGTATTTGGAGTTATTATTGAGAAAAAGTGTTGACATACATTTTTCAACATTGTGGGAACAAAATTAGAAATTATGATTAGGGTTGGGTATTGAGAACCGGTTCTTTTCGGGTATCGTTAAGACATGATTCGATCCACCGACAATTTAATTTCAATTTATTAATTTATATAGCGCCAAATCACGACAAAGTCGCCCCAAGACACTTCACATAATTCACAACAACACAAATTAAATCTAAAATCAAACTTATAAGCAAGAAAAGCACAGTTAAAAGATAAAACAGTAGAATAAAAATAAATTACAAAGCAAACACAAACAGATTAAAAAATTAATGATAACACAGTCTAAAAAAGTGGGTCTTCAGTCTTGATTTAAAAATCTCCACCATGTCAGACTGCCGAATCAATCAATCAATTTTTTTATATAGCGCCAAATCACAACAAACAGTTGCCCCAAGGCGCTTTATATTGTAAGGCAAGGCCATACAATAATTATGTAAAACCCCAACGGTCAAAACGACCCCCTGTGAGCAAGCACTTGGCTACAATGGGAAGGAAAAACTCCCTTTTAACAGGAAGAAACCTCCAGCAGAACCAGGCTCAGGGAGGGGCAGTCTTCTGCTGGGACTCGTTGGGGCTGAGGGAGAGAACCAGGAAAAAGACATGCTGTGGAGGGGAGCAGAGATCAATAACCGAATAACAGCAGGTAGATCATTCCAAAGAGCCGGACCACGGTAGGAGAAGGCTCTATACCCCACAGACTTTTTGTTCATCCTCAGAACACACAGAAGCCCTGCGCCCTGTGAACGCAAAGCCCTCGCAGGTACGTAGGGCTTAACCAAGTCCGCCAAGTAGGAAGACGCCAGTCCATGAACAATTTTATAAACCAACAATAAAACTTTAAAATCCAATCTGGCAGAAACCGGTAGCCAATGAAGGGATGCCAGAATGGGAGTAATGTGGTCAAACCTTCTACTTTGTGTCAAAATTCTGGCAGCAGCATTCTGCACCAACTGAAGTCCTCGAATGCTAGACTGCGGCAGGCCAGAGAATAAAGCATTACAATAATCCAATCTAGAAGAGACAAATGCGTGAATCAGAGTCTCAGCATCAGCCATAGACAGGATGGGACGAATCCTCGCCACATTTTGCAGATGAAAGAAGGCAGTCCTCATAATGTCCCTAATGTGGAGGTCAAAGGACAACGTAGGATCAAAGATTACCCCAAGGTTCCTCACTTTGTTAGTATGATGTATAACACATGAATCCAGGCTAAGCGCCAGCTGATCAAATTGGTGCAGATGTCTTGCTGGGCCAAGAACCATCATTTCAGTCTTATCAGAGTTCAAAAGTAGAAAGTTGCTAGACATCCAACTTCTCACTGCTGCAAGACAGTCCTGTAAAGATTTTATGTGGACAGGATTTCCAGCAGCTATCGGCATATACAACTGAGTATCATCAGCATAAGAATGAAAAGCAACCCCGAAACGCCGCAAAATGTTCCCAAGGGGTGCCATATACAGGGAAAAAAAGCAGGGGACCCAGAACGGATCCCTGCGGAACCCCGAACTTCATGCCCTTAAAGTCAGAGGTAGTGTCATTGCACAAAACACAATGGGAACGACCAGACAGATAAGACGTCAGCCACACAAGAGCAGTTCCAGTAATCCCGAAACAGTTTTCTAGCCTATCAAGTAGAATATGATGATCAACTGTGTAACATGATCAACAACATCAACAGCCTTTTCCCTTATCGGTCCTTCAGAGCGCCCATTGTTTTTGAGGGTGTTTGTCGGGAAAATGATCATTTCTCTACGTTGAACTGTGTAACACGATTTTTGTTCCTGGCAAATAAGTGCCTTTTTCCAACTACATTTATTGCAAAACAATAGAAAAAGCCCAATTTTCATGCCAAACTTTGTTTTTTCTGGGCTGCACAGCAATTTTATCCCTTCAAAACACCTATTTTTGACAATTTCCTGACTTTTTCACAATAAAACTAAAATACAGAACATAACTGCAGCAAGGTTTATTTTCAAACATTTGAAAACAATTTTACAAAGTTAAAAATGAACCGTTTTCCTTGATTTGCGAATGTGCTAATCATCAACCATCATGTTTTCATTGTAAGATCCCTGATATCTGTGTTCAAAGTCCATTATGTCTTGGTGGAAATGCTCCCCATGTTCTTCTGAGTATTCCCCCATGTTGTCCTTGAAGTTGTCAAGGTGAGCATCCAGAATGTGGACCTTCAGTGACATCCTACAGCCCATTTGGCCATAGTTTCTCACCAAAGTCTCAACCAGTTCCACATAATTGTCAGCCTTGTGGTTGCCCAGAAACCCATGGACAACATCAACAAAACTTTTCCATGCCTCCTGTTCCTTTGCTGTCAGTTTCTTTGGAAATTCAGGACACACTATGATTTTCTTGACTTGCGGTCCAATGAAAACACCAGCTTTCACTTTTGCCTCTGACAGCTTTGGGAAAAAGTCTTGAGAATACTTGAATGCCGCATACTCTTTGTCAAGCACTGTGAGAAACCGTTTCATGAGACCCAGTCTGATGTGCAGAGGAGGGAACAAAACCTTGTGAGGATCCACCAATGGCTCATGTTTAATGTTACAGCTTCCAACTGAGAATTCAGTCCTTTCAGGCCATTGCTTCCGGTGATAATGTGCTGCCCTGTCTCTACTCTCCCTAAGGCAGAGAAAACAGGGAAACTTGGTGAAACCTCCCTGGAGTCCCATAAAAAATGCCACCATTTTGAAGTCCCCAATGACCTCCCATCCATACTCATCATAGTTCAAAGCTTCCAGCAGATATTTGACACTGTAATCCTCCTTGAGATGCAATAAATGAGCCAAAGGAAGTGATGGATACTTGTTCCCATTGTGCAGCAGCACAGCCTTCAGGCTTCTGGATGAACTATCAATGAAGAGTCTCCACTCATTTGGATTACATGCAATTCCAACTGCATTGAACAGTCCTGAAATGTCACAACAATAGCACAAACTCTCTTCCTTGGCAAAGAAGTTAGAGCTAGTTGGTGACGTTTTCTTTGGCTTGTTACTTGCAGACTTTTCATCCAACAAGTCCCACTCCTTCGGCCTTGAGATCAAAAGCTCAGCATTTGACTTTGTCAAGCCAAGATCTCTGAGGTCATTGAGATCTCCTTGACTTTGGAAGTAAGGATTTCCCTCACAAACTGTATCTGCAATGTCACAGTCCACTTCACTGTTCTCCCCATCCTCTGATTCAGTGCTTTCTTCTTCTGATGGTTGTTTTCTTTCTGGAAGTGAAGGTACAGGAAGCTCAGCACTATGTGGCACTGATGCAATGGAAGATGGAATGTAAGGATAAGGAATAGCAGGTGCATTCTTCCCACTTCTGCGTTTGGAAGGATCCACCATGTAGAAGTAGCAGTTGGTTCATGCCATATTGTTGGAACAGCAAACTTCATTGCTCTCTTTTCCCTCTGTTGTTTAGGTTGTTTAATTTTCTTTGATTAAAGAGTGAAATATTCATGAACAAAGGAGATTCTTCAAACCTCAGTAAATTACTCTCCTGTTCTTGAAAGTTCTTGCTCAATCTGTACAAATGAGGAAGGTTTTCATAAATATAATTGCTTTGGCAACATTGTATTATGTTTGAAATGATGTTTGATCCCTTTTGACATGATCAGAAAAAGAAAATGACAAATGGACTTAACTTTTCCAGAAATTAGTAGTGACCACTCAGTGAATGCGAAACCTGGTTAATTTGCAATTTCATTGTCTTGACCACAAAACGAAAGTTAGGAGGTCAAGACCACTCTTTTTTCTTTTGATTGGTTGTGAAGAAATGGGAAATTATGGTTTGTAGCAATGCTCATTGGTTTTTTGATTCGCTGCTCTTCAGGAGCGGCAAGTCTGCTTCTTAACCCCTCTCAAAGCCATTAAAATATGTCAATTGTGAGTCACTATTGTGTGGATTAAAGTCACTAACTGGGACTCTTGTTGAAGTCAAGAAACGAGAATTGTCCTCCGTTCCAAACGCTGCACGGCTCCCTGCCGAGAGAATCCGGTCGAAATTAATAACTTCAAAATGAATTGCCGCTTTAAATAAAATGACTGGTTGGGGCTGAGGGAGAGAACCAGGAAAAAAACATGCTGTGGAGGGGAGCAGAGATCAATCACTAATGATTAAATGCAGAGTGGTGCATACAGAGCAAAAAGAGAAAGAAACACTCAGTGCATCATGGGAACCTCCCAGCAGTCTGGGTTAATACCCATTCCTAGTTATGATCAAAGCCTTCCAAGTAAGTAATGACTAAAGCACCCGTCACACATAGCAAGAATGTGCAAGAATCATGCCCGACATAGTAAATATTGCCATAATCCGAAGCAGTCAGGAGGAAAAGAGGTGTGGTCAACCGTGTCAGAACGCATCCGGATTACCTCGTCCACACCTGCACGATGGCATCCAAACTGCTTGTAGACAACAGGTAGATGACACAGAATACTGTCAGACAGCCCTAAAAGGCACTGCAGACTGCCCAATGTCCAAACGTGTGGATGGCAAACACGGGGCTGGAGCGCTGTGTTCCTCATGCCACGTGCGCAGGGTGCGTGGCACACATGCACTCCATGCACATGCGTGGGGCTGCAATTATCACTCAGCTGTGTGTGAGCGTATGCATAATGATGCATGAGCTGCATGGCGTGTGTGCTTAGTGGACAGCATCACTGAAAGTTTGCTGGCATTGGCCCATGCTGTCACCTGCGTCAGACAGGGCACCTTTCCAGCAAACTTTTTCTTTTTGCTCACTTCAGTGGCACAACACAACTCAGGACACCGCAATGGTTGGATTATCACATGGGATTCATTTTTTATTTTGGGTGACAGGATTTTAACCACAGGCTGTGGTGTCTGCTCCACATCTATGCTGTGAAACACTCCTGGACCGCTGTTGGAGGTGAGATTTGCATTTATTAATGCTGTAACGGCCTGGCACAACAGTTCCATATCATATCTCCTACAGAATTAGAAGGGGATCATATATTTCAGCGTGAGATCCGTTCAGCACCAAGCCTGACGTGTGCAATGACACGTTACTGCGCACCACGGCCAGGTGCAGCTGCTTGTGTGATATACAGTTATATTATTTATGCCATTTCAAATACAAAAAGTAAATCAAGCTTCTCAATATAAAAATGTCTAAAATTATCTTCCATAAACTCAAACTCAAAGCAAATCTCTACAATCCAATATAAATTAAATGAAAATATAAAAGCCAAGATGATGGGGTGCATAAGTAATGGGCCCTTTGGTATAATACCTGTAAATGATCAGTTTTATTGCCAGTTTTCTTCAGCCAAGTCAGGGGATGGATACATGAACATTTCCAAATCACTGAATATATCTTGGACTTTACATCAGTTATGAAGAAATACAAACAGTATGGCACTCTATGGTAAATCAGTGTGAAGTAGACAGTTCTGAAAAACTGATTGACTGTGCAAGAAGGAAAAGAGTGAGGAAAGCCACCAAGACACCCAGGCAACCCAGAAAAAGTTATATGTTTCTGTGGCTGTGATTGGAGAAATTGTGCATAGTGCATGTTTTGCATTTTGTATCAGCACTTATACAGCATCATGGTGAAGTGGTGTTGAGGAGGCTTTTCTTTCACCAAAACATCAAATCTAGGCTTGTATCTCAGATGTACCTTCTGACGAATTGTAGCTGAACTTTCAAGTCTTCTCTTTAAGAAAATCCAGTTTTCTCAAATAACAGTGGCTTCCACATGTACGAGTAAAATCATTCTGACACCTTTTGATTTTTTCTGTACCTTGCAATAATGTCATTTTGCTGCCCTCTTGTCCAAACTTTTATTATGTCTTTGTTTTGTTCAAAACATCATATTAGTTGACTGTATAGGCCAATGCTGTGGTGAGCTTCTGCTTTTGTTTGGTGTTTAAAAGAGGGGGAAAGTGATTAAAAAACAAAACAAAAAGAAGCATACTTGAGTTTATAGCTTCAAATTCTTATTTAAAAAATGAAGATGGCTACATTGTCTGATGAGAGGGTAGCCATCGCAAGCCCTCTGTGGCAAAGAAGATGGTCTCTTGGTCGATTACCAGAAGGGATGGTGGATGCAGAGATGACTGAACAGGCCCAGTTTTGACATGCTTACTTCTGCCTGCCTCTGGGCTGTTTTCCTTTGCACATCTAGGAGTAGAAGATCTGCTTGGGATGTCGGGACGCAGCCGCCGCGACGCTCCGCCACGGGAAAAACACCTCTGTTGAAAGCCTTAAGGACAAGTTGGAACATGTCCTGCCTGTTAAACAATTTCTCATATACTCACTCCACTGAAAGCCATCAAAAGCCGCCTGGATTTTACAAATGGTTATCAACACGGAGGTGTTTTTCCTGTGCCGCCGCACCGCGTCGGCTGCGTCCCGACGCGCGGATCCGTCCGCACGTCTTTCATTAAAAAAATCTCCTTTAACAGTGGAATATCCGGATAAAATGCTGAAACCGACTTCTTCTGAAACTTCTCTGTTCTCTCACGACGTCCTGGATCAATAGAGCCTGAAATGTGGAGGTTTTCATCTTGAACAGGCTGATGACGCCGCCTGAGAGCGCTGCACGACGTCTCACACCGTGAAAAGTCCTTAAAGCGACAGAATCACCTCAAAATCTCTCATCAGCTGTTAAAATTTTCACTGAAAACCAGCTTAATTTTTCGAACCGTGTCCACTTCGATGTGTCTCACAGGTTTAGAAAAAATTTTGATCAAACAACGCGCCAGTCTCTCAGCAACTTCTCAGACAAAGGAATTCCGACGAGGGGCTGGACGACTCCTCCCACAAGGAGTGCTCACAGGCGAATGACGTCACCGACAGGCGTGGAAAAACTCACGCATGCGCACGAGGGTTCAAGCATGTCTGACGTAAAAACATATGAATGAAATCCATATAGTTTTTGAAAAAAATAAAAAGGACCGTTACTTTATTGACAGCCCTCGTATATGTCACAGTTGAGAAAACACATAATTTTGAAAAATGTATGTTTTTACTAATTCCAGCTGTTACACAATTTCTCGGATACTCACTCAACTGAAAAGCCACCCAAAGCCGTCTGAGTCTTCCAAATGGTGGAAGAGCTGGGCATGTCCCGTGAGACTTCCAACATGGAGGTGCTTTTTGTTCTGCACCATTGCGGTTCCGTCCTGACGCGCGAATTCCGCCGCACGTCTTTCATTACAAAATCTCCTGTAACAGTGTAATGTGCCGAAAAAGTGCTATGTCCACCTCTCTTGCCATTTCTCTGGTAGTCAGACGACATCCCGGATCAACACAGCCTTCACTTTGGAAATGATCTGGTCGTTCCAGCCTGTCAATAGCCGCTCAAAGCGTGGCGCGCCCTCAGCCGCTGTGGGCCGTCTTTAATCTGGTTGTAATGCTCCTTAATCTGTGTGATGCCCATAAGATCTTCACCGAAAGCCATCTGAATTTTCCAAATGGTTTCCACCTGGCTGTCTCTCTCAGTTTCTGAAAAAATTTTGATGCAGCAAAGCAGCAGTCGCTCAGCCATTTTCCTGACAATAAAAATCCGCCGAGGGGGGTGGACCACTCCTCCCACAAAGCGTGTTCACAGGCGAATGACGCAACCGACAAGTGTGAAAAAACTCACGCATGCGCACGAAGGTTCAAGCTTGGCTGATGCAATCACACATGATTCAAATCCATATGGTTTTTGCAAAAAATAAAAAGGTCGGATACTTTTCTAACAGACCTCGTAAGAAAAAAAAAAATTTCCAGTGTCTTGTCTTCATCTTCCCTGCGTTTTATGACTCTCACATACGGAGCGAGTTGCTGTGCTCTATTTGTTGTGAAAAGCTGACAAACGTCGCCAGTGGCGCCGTCCCTGGGTTCACAACATCCTCATGAGACATTCCCAATTCATGAAGTTTCATTATTTGCTGCAACTGCAGCTGCAGGAGCTCCAGTTTGAGGACCTCCTGTCCCGTTCGCGTGCGCACATGTAAACTATGGAGTCCTGGAAGTGTCATCGCAAAATGTTTTGCATGTGGAGAGAATGTGCGCATGTTTTATTATATTGTGTGCATGTTTTATTACAAATGGATGTGGTCAGGGTATATCATCATGGTTTGGGTGCACAAGGACATATAGAGAACTCTGGCTACCCAGCATGGCATCACCTGCAGTTTAAGCGCATTAAAAAGAATGCTGAGGGCGAAGTGTCTCCCCATCGTGAGGATGACAATTTAGGTCATAACATTTTGAATGAAAGGAAAATGTGCGCACGAATTATCACGGCCATTAAAACGTGAGCCCAAATTATCACGGCTATTAAAACGTGCGCCCAAATTATCACGGCCATTAAAACGTGCACACAAATTATCACGGCCAGGAAAACGTGCGCACGAATTATCACGGCCAGGAAAACGTCCATGTTATTAATTTGAGAGCACATTTTTATTAATTCGAGAGCTCAATTAAAGGAAAATGTGAGCACAAATTATCATCGCCAGAAAAAAATATCACTTTAAGTGACGTCTACTGGGTTCCGTGCGCACATAAAAAGAGAAAAAAAAAAAAACTGTCTGCCGCTGCTGCTGCTGCTGCTCTTCCCTCAAACTCTCCCCAGAGAGTAAGAGTCTGACACATCAGAGGAGGAGTTTTAAGGTTGATATAAGACTGACTTTTGGTTGTGCAAGTAACTTTTTTTTTGGTGCAAGTAAATTTTTTTTACTAGCACCAGTGCAAGTAGGTTAAAAATGTATTTCGACCCCTGAATATTAATGAACAACTTTTGCGCCTGCTATATCACTATATCACTCAGGATCTCAGGCTTTATCTATCTTGTTTTCTGGTGTGTGTGTGTGTTTTTTTTTTTGTACTATTTTTCACTTCTCTATATTTTCCAACAAAAATCCAATGTTGAGGATCAAATGATTTACAACAAAATTCTAATGCATCAATTCAGTGTCAAGGTGACAAAAGGTTTTCTGTATGCTATTTACACCTTTCTTCAACATTGATGCATACATATTCATCATGTCTCCACATAAACCAATCTTGTTCTGTTGTGTGCAATGTCACGTCCGCAGACAAGTATATTTTACAAATATGTTCAATATTTTACCACATTTTTATGAACAAAATGAAATTCCATTATGTTTTCGCTGCTTATGCCAGTTAACTAATTGTCTTGGCTACAAAATTAAGGTATTTCCACAAGGCTAACTCACAATTTTTAGGGGTAGGTAGCCACCATTTTGGCACCCGAAGCAAATTTCAGCCCAAGTACATGTGATTTCTTAGATTTTTATTTTTAGTTCATTTGCAAAAATTAAAAACAAACAAACAACAAAAACATATTTTGGTATTGTCATTGGGGGTATTGTGTGTAGAATTTTGAGATGAAAAATGAATTTCATCCATTTTGGAATAAGGCTGTAACCTAACAAAATGTGGAAAAAGTGAAGTGCTTTGAATACTAGACAGACAGACAGATGGATAGAGCGAGTGAGCCTATGGTTAACCATGACCAGCACCTGTGTTCCTACCCACCCCTTCAATTAACAGAAAATTGTTTGACATTTGTAAATCAATTTAGAATCATTCACGTCTGCATCTCAATGCATGTAAGAACTGATTCTCTCCACCCCCTATTTTTCCTGACTTTTGCCAAATGATGAGAAAGATTTGGCTGCCCCAAGCCCCTCCACACACAGCAAGGGGACAGGAACTTGTGAAAATCAGCTGAGGTGCATTGTTACTCAGTCTGTTAGTGTTAATGTTGTTAAGCAACAATTTATTGTTACTAAATTCACTGTAATGCAATAATCAAAATAAAATAATAAATGTAACAGTCAACTTATAATTTATGAATGACATTTTAATGATTGGAAACTAAACTATGTTCATAGTACAATACTCCACCCACCCCTCGATGTTCTATTTAAGTCATTATGATTTTCGAATTACAACCCCAATTCCAAGTTGGGACATTTTGTAAAATGTAAATAAAAACAGAACAATGATTTGCAAATCTTTTTCAACCTATATTCAATTGAATACACCACAAAGACAAGATATTTAATGTTCAAACTGATGAACTTTATAGTTTTTGTGCAGCTATTTGCTCATTTTGAAATGGATGCCTGCAACATGTTTCAAAAAAGCAGGGACAGTGGTATCTTTACCACTGTGTTACATCACCTTTCCTTCTAACAACACTCAAGCGTTTGGGAACTGAGGACACTAATTGTTGAAGCTTTGTAGGTGGAATTCTTTCCCATTCTTGCTTGATGTACGACTTCAGTTGTTCAACAGTCCAGGGTCTCTATTGTCGTATTTTTCCGCTTCATAATGGGCCACACATTTTCAATGGGCAACAGGTCTGGACTACAGGCAGGCCAGTAGAGTACCCGCACTCTTTTTCTACGAAGCCACGCTGTTGTAACACGTGCAGAATGTGGCTTGGCATTGTCTTGCTGAAATAAGCAGGGACGTCCCTGAGAAAGACATTGCTTGGATGGCAGCATTTGTTGCTCCAAAACCTGGATGTACCTTTCAGCATTGATGGTGCCATCACAGATGTGTAAGTTGCCCATGCCATGGGCACTAACACGCCCCCATACCATCATAGATGCTGGCATTTGAACTTTGCGCTGGTAATAACTCTGGATGGTCTTTTTCCTCTTTTGTCTGGAGGACACGATGCCCATGATTTCCAAAAACAATTTGAAACGTGGACTCATCAGACCACAGCACACTTTTCCACTTTGCGTCTGTCCATTTCAAATGAGCTTGGGCCCAGAGAAGGCTGCGGCTTTTCTGGATGTTGTTGATGTGTGGCCTTTGCTTTGCATGGTAGAGTTTTAACTTGCATTGTAGATGTAGCGAAAAACTGTGTTAACTGACAACGGTTTTCTGAAGTGTTCCTGAGCCCACACGGTAAGATCCTTTACACAATGATGTCTGTTTTTAATGCAGTGCTGCCTGAGGGATCAAAGGTCATGGGCATTCAATGTTGGTTTTCAACCTCGCCGCTGACATGTAGAAAGTTCTCCAGATTCTCTGAATCTTCTGATTATATTATAGACTGTAGATGATTGAATTAACTGTTTTAGTCTGCACCACAGACTAAAACAGTTAAATGTGGTCTATTAAACATTAGGTCTCTCTCTTCTAAGTCCCTGTTGGTAAATGATATAATAATTGATCAACGTATTGATTTATTCTGCCTAACAGAAACCTGGTTACAGCAGGATGAATATGTTAGTTTAAATGAGTCAACACCCCCGAGTCACACTAACTGTCAGAATGCTCGTAGCACGGGCCGGGGCGGAGGATTAGCAGCAATCTTCCATTCCAGCTTATTAATTAATCAAAAACCCAGACAGAGCTTTAATTCATTTGAAAGCTTGTCTCTTAGTCTTGTCCATCCAAATTGGAAGTCTCAAAAACCAGTTTTATTTGTTATTATCTATCGTCCACCTGGTCGTTACTGTGAGTTTCTCTGTGAATTTTCAGACCTTTTGTCTGACTTAGTGCTTAGCTCAGATAAGATAATTATAGTGGGCGATTTTAACATCCACACAGATGCTGAGAATGACAGCCTCAACACTGCATTTAATCTATTATTAGACTCTATCGGCTTTGCTCAAAAAGTAAATGAGTCCACCCACCACTTTAATCATATCTTAGATCTTGTTCTGACTTATGGTATGGAAATAGAAGACTTAACAGTATTCCCTGAAAACTCCCTTCTGTCTGATCATTTTTTAATAACATTTACATTTACCCTGATGGACTACCCTGCAGTGGGGAATAAGTTTCATTACACTAGAAGTCTTTCAGAAAGCGCTGTAACTAGGTTTAAGGATATGATTCCTTCTTTATGTTCTCTAATGTCATATACCAACACAGAGCAGAGTAGCTACCTAAACTCTGTAAGGGAGTTAGAGTATCTCGTCAATAGTTTTACATCCTCATTGAAGACAACCTTGGATGCTGTAGCTCCTCTGAAAAAGAGAGCTTTAAATCAGAAGTGTCTGACTCCGTGGTATAACTCACAAAGTCGTAGCTTAAAGCAGATAACCCGTAAGTTGGAGAGGAAATGGCGTCTCACTAATTTAGAAGATCTTCACTTAGCCTGGAAAAAGAGTTTGTTGCTCTATAAAAAAAGCCCTCCGTAAAGCTAGGACATCTTTCTACTCATCACTAATTGAAGAAAATAAGAACAACCCCAGGTTTCTTTTCAGCACTGTAGCCAGGCTGACAAAGAGTCAGAGCTCTATTGAGCTGAGTATTCCATTAACTTTAACTAGTAATGACTTCATGACTTTCTTTGCTAACAAAATTTTGACTATTAGAGAAAAAATTACTCATAACCATCCCAAAGATGTATCGTTATCTTTGGCTGCTTTCAGTGATGCCTGTATTTGGTTAGACTCTTTCTCTCAGATTGTTCTGTCTGAGTTATTTTCATTAGTTACTTCATCCAAACCATCAACATGTTTATTAGACCCCATTCCTGCCAGGCTGCTCAAGGAAGTCCTACCATTATTCAATGCTTCAATCTTAAATATGATCAATCTATCTTTGTTAATTGGTTATGTACCACAGGCCTTTAAGGTGGCAGTAATTAAACCATTACTTAAAAAGCCATCACTTGACCCAGCTATCTTAGCTAATTATAGGCCAATCTCCAACCTTCCTTTTCTCTCAAAAATTCTTGAAAGGGTAGTTGTAAAACAGCTAACTGATCATCTGCAGAGGAATGGTCTATTTGAAGACTTTCAGTCAGGTTTTAGAATTCATCATAGTACAGAAACAGCATTAGTGAAGGTTACAAATGATCTTCTTATGGCTTCGGACAGTGGACTTATCTCTGTGCTTGTTTTGTTGGACCTCAGTGCTGCTTTTGATACTGTTGACCATAAAATTTTATTACAGAGATTAGAGCATGTCATAGGTATTAAAGGCACTGCGCTGCGGTGGTTTGAATCATATTTGTCTAATAGATTACAGTTTGTTCATGTAAATGGGGAATCTTCTTCACAGACTAAAGTTAATTATGGAGTTCCACAAGGTTCTGTGCTAGGACCAATTTTATTCACTTTATACATGCTTCCCTTAGGCAGCATTATTAGACGGTATTGCTTAAATTTTCATTGTTACGCAGATGATACCCAGCTTTATCTATCCATGAAGCCAGAGGATACACACCAATTAGCTAAACTGCAGGATTGTCTTACAGACATAAAGACATGGATGACCTCTAATTTCCTGCTTTTAAACTCAGATAAAACTGAAGTTATTGTACTTGGCCCCACAAATCTTAGAAGCATGGTGTCTAACCAGATCATTCCTCTGGATGGCATTTCCCTGATCTCTAGTAATACTGTGAGAAATCTTGAGTCATTTTTGATCAGGATATGTCATTCAAAGCGCATATTAAACAAATATGTAGGACTGCCTTTTTGCATTTACGCAATATCTCTAAAATCAGAAAGGTCTTGTCTCAGAGTGATGCTGAAAAAATAATTCATGCATTTATTTCCTCTAGGCTGGACTATTGTAATTCATTATTATCAGGTTGTCCTAAAAGTTCCCTAAAAAGCCTTCAGTTGGTTCAGAATGCTGCAGCTAGAATACTGACGGGGACTAGCAGGAGAGAGCATATCTCACCCGTGTTGGCCTCTCTTCATTGGCTTCCTGTTAATTCTAGAATAGAATTTAAAATTCTTCTTCTTACTTATAAGGTTTTGAATAATCAGGTCCCATCTTATCTTAGGGACCTCGTAGTACCATATTACCCCATTAGAGCGCTTCGCTCTCAGACTGCAGGCTTACTTGTAGTTCCTAGGGTTTGTAAGAGTAGAATGGGAGGCAGAGCCTTCAGCTTTCAGGCTCCTCTCCTGTGGAACCAGCTCCCAATTCAGATCAGGGAGACAGATACCCTCTCTACTTTTAAGATTAGGCTTAAAACTTTCCTTTTCGCTAAGGCTTATAGTTAGGGCTGGATCAGGTGACCCTGGACCATCCCTTGGTTATGCTGCTTTAGACGTAGACTGTGGGGGGGTTCCCATGATGCACTGTTTCTTTCTCTTTTTGCTCCGTATGCATCACTCTGCATTTAATCATTAGTGATCGATCTCTGCCCCCCTTCACAGCATGTCTTTTTCCTGGTTCTTTCCCTCAGCCCCAACCAGTCTCAGCAGAAGACTGCCCCTCCCTGAGCCTGGTTCTGCTGGAGGTTTCTTCCTGTTAAAAGGGAGTTTTTCCTTCCCACTGTAGCCAAGTGCTTGCTCATAGGGGGTCGTTTTGACCGTTGGGGTTTTTCATAATTATTGTATGGCCTTGCCTTACAATATAGAGCGCCTTGGGGCAACTGTTTGTTGTGATTTGGCGCTATATAAGAAAAAAGTTGAAGTTGAAAGTTGATTGAATCACTAAATTCCTTGCAACTGAATGTTGAGAAACATTCTTAAACTGTTGGACTATTTTTTCACACGGTTGTTCATAAAGTGGTGATCCTCGCCCCATCTTTGCTTGTGAACGGCTAAGCCTTTTGGGGATGCTCCTTTTATACCCAATCATGACGCTCACCTGTTTAGAATTATCCTGTTCACCTGTGGAATGTTCCAAAAAGGTGTTCTTTGAGCATTCAGCAACTTTCCCAGTCTTTTGTTGCCACTGTCCCAACTTTTTTGAAATGTGTTGCAGGCATCAATTTCAAAATGAGCAAATATTTGCACAAAAACAATCAGGTTTATCAGTTTGCACATTAAATATCTTGTCTTTGTGGTGTATTCAGTTGAGTATAGGTTGAAGAGGATTTGCAAATCATTGTATTTTGTTTTTATTTACATTTCACACAACATCCCAACTTAATTCGAATTGGGGTTGTAAGTAGATATCGCACCACCCTATCCCGTATTGTGTATCATACTGGTCCTGGAGTTCATCTAGTGCATAATGTATGTCAAATGTCTGACATTCTGTCACTGCCATCCCAATCCTGAGGTGTACTGTGTTACTGGGGCTATGCGGGTGAACGAAGAGGCCCTGAGTGAAAGTTCATGTATGGTCAACTTGGATTATTTATCAGGCTGCTGCCTGATTTTCCAGTGCTCCACTCGTGCTAAATTAAACATTGCGACACAGGAGAGCAACCTTCATGTCAAGGTGCTCAGGTGATATGGCAGCGCCAAGGCCAGAACAGGCATACATAGTGAATCTGAGCTTGTCAGCAACATTAAACCTCAATTCACACCAGTTTCACCCCACCCCACCACACACACACACACACACCACACACACACACACACACACACACACACACACACACACCCACACACACACACACACACACACCACACACACACACACACACACACACACAACACACACACACACACACACACACACCACACACACACACACACACACACACAGAGTGCTTGCCTAACCTCTTCTTTGGTTCCATCCTTGTGAACAAAGCTGTGTGAAGTTCCACAAATCTGTCTCTCTCACAAAATGATTGGATTGTACACAGCACAGGATATTTTTATTATCATTAGTAAATGTCAAGACAATGCAGACGACTGACTGTTCCTCCTCTACAGTTTTGGAGAAGACTCACAAGGCACAGACGTTGCTGGCATATGAAGACAGATTTTGTCCTGCTTGTAAAGGGTTAGATAAACAGCTTCCTCAAACCTCCCTATGTTTCCTTGCAAATTCACTGCAGAAAATAATTCTGGGAAGAATTAGCATGGCTAAAACCCTTCAGCAAGAACCTGCCCTGCCCCAACCAGGGTCCTCTTGACCACAAGCTATTTTAACCATTTTTCTTTATTTGTCTCTCACATGCCTGTAGATAAGCTTGCTGAAATATTTCAGAAAAAGGAAAGAGGATGGAGAGGAGAAGAATCAAGAAGAGTTTCCCTTCTATTATTATTTTTATTCATAAACGAGAACTGTTTTTTTTTATTATTATTATTATTATTATTACTAGGGTTACAGTTACCAAAAATATTTGGCCCAGGCTATGTGCATGCAGAGTCTCAGTCTAGCTAAAGTCACAAAGTTGGCAACCCTGAAAGACGGCGACTGGAGATGATACCAAAAAGCTCCATTTTGGTCTCATGTGACAACATGACCTTCTCCCATGCCTCCTCTGGATCATCCAGATGGTCACTGGCAAACTTCAAATGGTCCTGGACATGTGCTGGCTTGAGTAGGGGGAACTTGCGTGCCCTACAGGATTCTAAACCATGACAGAGTAGTGTTTTACTCATGTAATCTTTGTGACTGTGGTCCCAGCTCTCTTCAGGTCATTGACCAGGTCCTCCCGTGTAGATCTGGGCTTTCTCAGAATCATCCTTACACTATAAGGCAAGATCTTGCATGGATCTCCAGACCGAGGAAGATTGACATCTTGTGTCATCTTGTGTTTCTTCCATTTTCTAATAATTACATGACATCTTGTGTCATCTTGTGTTTCTTCCATTTTCTAATAATTACACCAACAGCTGCTGCCTTCTCACCAAGCTGCTTGCCTACTGTCCTGTAGCCCATCCCAGCCTTGTGCAGGTCTACAATTTTGTCCCTGGTGTCCTTTCACAACTCTTTGGTCTCGGCCATAGTGGACAGGTTGGAGCGTGATGGACTGATTGTGTGGACAGGTGCCTTTTATACACATAAATTCAAACAGGTGAGATAAAGAGTTCAAACATAATGGTAAAGAAAGCAGAATAGGAGGGCTTCTTAAAGAAAAACTAGCAAGTCAGAGCCAGAATTGTTGCTGGTTGGTTGGTGATCAAATACTTATTTCATGCAATCAAACGCAAATTAATTATTTAAAAGTCATACAATGTGATTTTCTGAAAAAAAAAAATTTAATTCTGTCTCTCGCAGTTGAGAGACACAGAGAGTCGGGTGATTGGCTGAGCCTAGCAGATTTTTTTTTCAATCTTTTAAAACAGTAGTGTGTTTCCTTGGCTGTGTGTTTGCGATCACCGTCTTTCTGAAATGTCCACCCCCATTTGATTTTCATCATCCTGATAGATTTTTAATCAAGAATATCTTGGTACATTTTCCCCCATTCATTCTTCCTTCAGTTATATGAAGTTTGCTAGTGCCGTATGCCAAAAACAGCCCCACACTATGATGTTTCTACCTCAAAACATCACTGTTGGTATGGTGTTTTGGGGGAAATGTGCAGTGCCATTAATGGTGTGCATTATGGCATCCAAAGAGTTCAATTTTGGTCTCATCTGACCAGATTTTATTCTCCCAGTATTTCACAGGCTTGTCTAAATGTGCAGCAAACTTTAAACGAGCTTCAACACGTTTTTTTTCTTCAGCAGTGGAGTCTTGTGTGGTGAGCCTGCATACAGGCCACGGCGACTGAGTGCATTACTTATTGGGTTGTTTGAAACAATTATACCTGCTAATTCCAAGTCTTTCTGAAGTGGTCTTTGGCTTTTGGACAACTCTGGTGATAATTCTTTTCAGTCCTGTGTCAGACGTCTTGTCAGGAGTAAATGGCCATAGCTGATTTGTGGAGAAATTATGTTTTTTTCCACTTCCAGATTATGGCCCCAACAGTGCTCACTGGAACATTCAAGAAGTTTAGAAATTCTGTAACCAGTGCCATTAGTATATTTTGTAACAATAAGGTTGTAAAGATCTTGAGAGAGCTCTTTGCTTTTACCATGCCAAGGTGTCACACAAGAAAGATGACATCTTTCTTGTGTGACACCTTGGTAATAGGACTGCCACAAATGACTATTTTGATAGTCAACAATTATTTTTGCGATTAGTCGACTACTCGGATCATACATAATTTCCTAAATTAAGGCCTGCAGCATTTTCCAAGAAACGTCGAGATGAAACCATGAACATTTCCAAATCAGTGATTATTTCTTAGGCTTCATTTACATCAATCATTCAGAAATACAACCAGTGTGGTACTTTATAGTAAATCTGTGTCAGGTAGGCAGTTTTCAAAAACTGAATGTCCATACTGGAAGAAGAAAAGTGAGGGAAGCCACCAAGACACAACTCTGGAAGAACGTTTGACTTCTGTGAGTGAAGAAACTGGGAATAGTGCAACATTTTTATTTTTGTCTTCATTTTCCTTATAGTCCCAACTTTTTCTGATTTGTGGTTGTTTCTGCTGCATTTCTGAAATTACAGAACTGCTAGAGAGAAAAGTGTGAACATTTTATTGTGGAGCAAATATAAACACCAAACTCCTATAAACAAGGAAAAAATACACAGACATGCAGGAAAACTTTGATTTGAACTGAACAGAACAATGCAGGCTGACTTGGCTCCCTTATTTTCTGTATAAATACATCAGAATAAAGTAAGAGGTAACTCACTTTGAAATAATTAAAACATATAGCTGCAGCTTATAATAACTTTGAAAAATAACAAAAATCAGCAGCTTGTATTTTTATTCTGACTCCAGTTCATTTAGTGTGATGAAGTCATTTTTCTTTCTCCTCATCAGTCACGTTTTGTGCTTGAACACTACATTAAGCTTAAGATTGAACAAATAAATACCTTTGGAAAATAACAGCTGTTAAAGTTCAGAGTTCTCACCAGCTTTTTGTGATCTGTGCATCTGAACATCACTGCAGCTTCTCCACAGCAGGCATTTTTAACCCGTGAATGCGGAATTTTTCCACAGTTCATTTATATATTCTCATTTTTTTAAGGATGTTTTAAGGATATCTGACCATTTATTTCATCTCATGATCTCATAAATTCAGTATACGACACGCACATGGTGTGAACGGGATGGTGCCATCAGAAAAACACTGTTAGAGAAAGAGCAGAGAAAAGTAAAGGCAGTTCCACATGTTTTTTTGTTTGTTTTTTAACATGTTCACTCGGGTTACAATCCTCTCTCTCTGCTCCTCGTTTGCTGTGTCACGTGCACTGATGGTTCTCAGCAGAAAGTAATGTCTCGTGCCATCGTTCGCCGTCTGCAGCAAGTTGACTCCACGCACGTGCATGCACACGCACGCACACAAACACACACACACCCCTCCTCCGGTAAACTGCACATTTTAAACGGCTTTGAACAAAAAGGCCACAGTTTTATTCGGCCGTCTTATCCAACTTTGAACGTCCAAATGATGGCAGGATGGCTCACTGCCTAAAACTATGATATGAGAGAAAAACAAAGACTTAAAAAATAAAATAAACGACTCGTCGACTACTAAATTAGTTGCCGACGTTTTCATTAGTCGACGTTGTCGTGAATAGTCGACTAGTTGTGGCAGCCCTACTTGGTAATGAGACACCTTTTTATAGGTTATTAGTTGGGAAGAGCTGATATTAATTTGCACCGACAAAGGGCAGGATTGCTTTCAAATTACTGATAGATTTCAGTTGGTGGCTTCCCATGCCTTTTTAAAATTCCCTTTCTTTAGGTGTTCAATACTTCTTCCCTGTATAATTTCACATTATTACACACAACTTAATTTGTGGACATCTATGGTTTGATTTCTTTGTATGTATGTATGTAAAAAATTTGAAAAATGGAAATGCTTTCAATACACACACACACACAAACATATTGTTGTGTGGGCTGCTGAAGAGGAGGTACTGCTGGCCCACCACCACCAGAGGGCACCCTGCCTGGAGTGCGGGCTCCAGGCACCAGAGGGCGCTGCCGCCTCACAGGAGCAGCCGGGGTGACAGCTGACACTCATCACCTGTGACAGCTGTCACCACTCATCTGATCTGCATCGGTATATCAGCAAGACGTCATCTCACCTCTTTGCCGAGATATCGTTCTACCTGGAAGGTAATATTCTCAGCTGACTGCTTGACAGTAACCTTTTGTGATTTTGTGAGTGATAACAGACCTTTTTCCAACAAGAGGTGGAGGTAGCTTTCCTGCCGTGCGGATTACTGGGTGCAAACGCGCCCACCTTTAATTGTGTTTTTGTTCCTCGCCAGCAGTACCAGGTCCGACACGCGGAGGCAGTGGCCACCTGGGAATTCGGGACTTGGCGGCTCCAGTATTCCCGGGGTCTGGTGGCAGAGGAAATCGTGTGGTTCCGGTTCTGCTTTGGACAGGTGTCTCCTATCTTCGAGCCTGCCCACACGACACCTTTGTGAATTGATTCTGATCTATTGTTGTAATCTGTTGTATTTGTGTGCACATTCACAACAGTAAAGTGTTGTTATTTGACCTACTCCATTGTCCGTTCCTTTGCGCCCCCTGTTGTGGGTCCGTGTACCGACACTTTCCCAACACATATATTATATATATATGGTGTTATGGATCACAGTTGATCTATGGACATAAATAAAATCTGTAGTTTTTGTTGTAAGCATTTCCTTTCACTTGTGGTCTTGCAAACGGCTGCGCTGCACGTCAAGATCAATGTAATTCATAAAGAGCAGAGGACGTCTCATTTTTTTTGGGGGGGGGCGGGGTTGGACGGTTGTAGTTTGTTGTCTGTATTACAATGTTTGGAAATAGGTGTTATTTGATTTAAAACCGCAATTCGCTTTGAAGTTACGACTGAAACTAAAAAAGCAATAAAACTAAAGATGAAAAGATGAGTGGAACAGTGGACAGACCTCTCCACAGCATCTCAACAGTGGAGAACCAAACCCAGTGTTTCCTCATATTTCTTTCTTTTCTTTCTTTCTTTTTAATATTTATTTCATTCATTTAAAAGAAAAACAGAAAAGCAAAAAACAAAAGCACCACAATACCAGAATGAAAAGGAGCAGAAAGAAGAACAAGTCTTATGATTTCTGCCCCTTTTAACAATACAATCTTTCAATATACAGCATCATAGTCAACATTATTTAACAGATTGCATTTCTTTAACTTGTCACATACCACTGACCCATTTCATAATTATGACCATTAATTAATAGATTACATCACTGACAGGTTATATTTAAACTTAAGACACTCCAAATATTATTAACAGTTTACTTTTTTTTTTTTTTTTTTTTACTTTCTTGCAGCCCACTGACTTACTTCATAGTTTCATACTTACTTAATACATCTAATTTAATATGTTTTTTAAATAATTTAAGTGACCTTAATTCTTTAATTTCTTTATTAAGATTGTTCCATAATTTGACACCATTTACTGCAATACTCCTTTCCTTTACTTTGGTTCTAAATCTTGGTTTTTTAAAGACTTCTATTCCTTTCAATTTATAACTACTTACTCTTTTTTCAAACATATTTTGAATGTTTGTTGGTAAAGTATTTTTATTAACTTGGTACATCGTTTGTAATATTTTCAAATCAAGTAAATCATGAAATTTAAGTACCCTATACTTAATAAACAATGGATTAGATGGATCTCTAAAACCACTGTTACTAATCACTTTTAAAGCTCTTTCTCTGCAAAATAAATAAAGGTTGTATATAGGTTGTATATGTTGATCCCCAGATTTCTACACAGTAAGTTAAATATGGGACAATCAATGAATTGTACAATGTTAATAAACCATAACTATTTAATGAATATTTTACTTTATGCAAAACAGCAATGGCTTTCACTATTTTTCCTTTTATGCAATTTATGTGTGACTTCCATGTAAGATCTTCATCAATCATGACTCCTAAAAATTTCATTTCTTTTACCCTTTGTATATCCATTCCATCTATTTGTAATGACACATTATTTTCTTTCGCTCTCTCATTAAACAATATGAAATTGTCTTATTAATATTTAGTGACAATCTGTTATATCAAACCAATGTTTAACTTTTTCCAACTCTGTACTTATCACTTGTGCTACTTCCTGTATATCTGATCCAGAGTAAAACAGCGTTGTATCATCAGCAAATAAAATGCTGCCAAGCACATTGGATACATTCACAAATCATTGATATACAAAATAAACAGTTTGGGTCCAAGTACCGATCCTTGTGGTACTCCATAAATAATGTTACACAATTCTGATTTGGTATTATTTATCTGAACAAACTGTTTTCTATTTTCTAAGTAGCTTTTTACCCACTGATGTGCAACACCTCTTATTCCATATTGTTGTAACTTGTGGAGCAATCTTGAGTGGTCTATAACATCAAAAGCCTTTTTCAGGTCAATAAAAATACTTACAAAATAATCCTTATTATCTATTGTTGTTGATATTTTCTCTATTAGTTCCATAATTGCCATAGCTGTCGAATGTTTTGTTCTGAATCCATACTGAGCATTATTTAAAATATGATGTTTCTCAATAAATTTATCTAATCTTGTTACAAAAACTTTTTCCATAATTTTAGAAAACTGTGGAAGCAATGATACTGGCCTGTAATTAGAAAAATTATGTTTGTCTCCATTTTTATATAATGGGACTACCTTAGCAATTTCATTCATCTGGAAAAACCCCAGTTGACAGAGACAGATTACAAATATAAGTAAATGGTTCAATAACAATTTCTATTATACTTTTTACAGTCATCATGTCTAAATCTTCATGGTCAGTTGATCTTTTGCTTACACAGTTTTTTACAATATTTCTTATTTCATCTTTTTCCACATTGTCCAGGAAAATACTATTGACCGTATTTACCAATGTACATAATTTATCTTCTATTATTGGTTATTTCCCACCAGACTTGACCCTACATTTGAAAAATAATCATTAAACCCATTTGCAACTTCTT
Source organism: Thalassophryne amazonica (assembly GCF_902500255.1). Lineage (NCBI taxonomy): Eukaryota > Metazoa > Chordata > Actinopteri > Batrachoidiformes > Batrachoididae > Thalassophryne > Thalassophryne amazonica. The sequence goes on from NC_047115.1 coordinate 75,356,367, forward strand.
TTATATCATATATCTCTTTATTTTCCTTAACAAAGTAATTTGGAATAGTTTCTTTCGTTCCATCACTATCAATCACACTTTTTATAATTCCCCATGTTACCCTCATATTATCTTTACTCTTATTTAGTTTTTCACTGTAATAATCTTTTTTTTTGTTTCCTAATTATTGTTAATAGTTTATTTTTATATTTTTTGTATTTATGTTCTGATTCCTTTGTTTGCAATTTTAAAAAGCACCTGTATAAATAGTTTTTCTTTGCACAAGCATTTTTATTCCCTTTGTCAGCCATGGTTTATTTACTCTTTTCTTACTAATTTCAATTAATTTACAATTTTTATTGTATGATTTCATCAATATTTTCATAAATTCAATGGCTCCTATTCCTGTAACCGAGTCTGACAGCAATGACAGGCCCCAATACAACAGCACTGAAATGATATCCTCCATCCGAAACTTTAGATGACATTTCACTGTTGCCACCACCCTGTTAAACAGAGCATTAAGGCAAACAAGCAGTACATTCCAAAATAACCTCCTGCATCTGCAATAAACCTGTAAATGTCAACTTAAACACATCTTTACCACTATAGTATGCCTAGAAAATAATAGCTATAAGTTGGTAGATTTGACTAAGTGGCAAATTCATATTTAGATGCAATAAAATTGAGACAGTCACAATGAAAGATGCTAATGCAGCCATCGCATTTCCCCCAAAATTGCCCAAGAAGGTTGGGAGGTTTCCACCAAAGTATCACTGAAGAAGACAGGATCTGTCAGTGGCTCCTTGCTAGTAAGCTGGGCTTACAATGTGCAAGTTTTTCACTTGTGTGAGAATTTTTTGGATTGCGCCAGAGTTTCATCTTAATCGTGTGTCCTGCATCGTGTAGTATACATGGAGTAACAAGCTGCGTTTAACATCTCACGACCACCTCCCGATCGGCAATTGTATGGTCGGATGAAAATCAAACCTGTTTGATATTCTGGTCGGCCATCATGAGGGTATCCCGCTGCTGAAGCAGCAGCTACAAGCGTCTACGCGTTGATTACCTCTCGCACTGTGCATGTGCAAACACTGGAGACAGCATAAACAGTGTTTTTTCTTTGGGAGAGCAGCTTCTGTTTCTTTTTTTCCGCCTTATTCTTCATTTCATGTAAAGCCTTGTATTTTTTTTTTTTTTTGTTAAAACTTTGATGTCTCCCATCGCGTTTTTACGGAGCCCGCCTGGGGACATGGTGGTTAATTTTTTTGGCCCAGATTATTGCATTCCCTCGCAATAGGTTGTGCGTGTGTGTGTGTGTGTGTGTGGTGTGTGTGCGTGCGTGCATATGCGTTTAGTCTCCCCCACCTGATTCCATTCACTGTGCTCTGCTAGGCATGAGCTTTAATATGATTTAGGTTATTGCGAGGGAACGCAGTAATCTGGGCCAAAAAAAAGAAAAAAATTAACCATCATGTCCCCAGGTGGGTAAGTGTAAGTTTTTGTAAAAATAAGAAGTGTAAATAAGTTTGGAGAAAAAAAAAATGCTTCTGGAAACATGAGTCCAACGTATGGTTTTTGAAAGTACAATGTGAGTAGTCAGATCGCATCAGAGCATCGGGCCCATACAGTGTGAGAACAAAAATTGTGCGCACTGAACTTTTACACAACGATTGAAAATATCGTACAGTGTCTGTCTAGCTTAAGCTGGCCTGCCTTCTCAACCACTTACGTTTGCATGTTACCTGTCAACACGTGTGAAGCATTGCCATTTCTGCAATGACACTTAAAACCAATTATTGCAAACCAACCACTTCAATATATCAAGAGCAGACAAAAGCAATGTGCATTATCTTTACTATAAAACCTTCAAGTGTTGTGTGGATCAAAGATGTGCTGCACTGAAAGGCTATACATCCTTACAACTGATCTAAGCCAAGATCTGTGGAAATAATTTTGAGAATCTGAGAACTTTAATTACTGAGACAGACAGAAAGTGGACAGTGAAGAAACAGAGGATGACAGTGTGACTGACACCTTGAGTGTGACAGCAGTGCCACTTTCTCATCATCTCACAAATCAGGCTTCTGTTTTTTAAGTTGCACATAAGCCACTCTACAAAAGGTTCCTTTGACTCAGCTCTGGTCACATGACTGTAGGAAAACTGGAGGCTCCTCTGCACAAAAGCTGGACACAGGAGCACCGGATACTGACCCACAGAGATTTTAAAGGAGGGTTAAGACTGGGGCCTTCTTAATGGCTGATTTCATCAAATATTAGGAAGCCTGACAATCAGAATGGCTCATGTTTTTATTGTCAAATTACATGTTTGTTTTCAGTGTGGCACATAACACTACGGCCCGGTGTCGCAAACCAAACGGACCGCACCTAAAAATCAGTCTGCCTCTTGCATCTCCGCATACGTCATTTCGGACCACAGCAGCATGTGTGAGATGGAGTCTCTTCACCCAATGCAATCAAATGGATTAATGGGATTATTAACCATTAGATTATAAAGGTAAAATCTCTTAAATCATTCTAAAATCAGTTTTAAGCAGAAACAAGGCAATTTTAAGCAGAAACTCAACGAAATCTGACAGGTATATATATGATTCAATATGTGACTTAAAAAACTGCTTCGTAATTCCTTGTCGTGGCTGAAGAAACACAGCGTTTTAAAGAAGTCCTTTAGTGTCTGTCTGTTTCAGGTGCATTTGTCAGCCTGAACCAAAGAATTATTTTAAAAGTTGAAAAGCATCACAGCATCTCATTCAATCACACATTGTTTACATTAGGGCTGCAGCTATCGATTATTTTAGTAATCGAGTATTCTAGCGATTATTCTGGTGATTAATCGAGTAATCGGATAAAAAGTACTTTTGCGTTTTTAACAACATCAACAGTCCAGGGCTCTCCCTAAGCAATGGTACAATGTTCGCTGCGTCATCACAGAGATTGTCAAATTTAGTGTATCCTGTTTTAAAATTCATCTTGATGCATCATGCAAATGCTAATATAATGCAGGCAAACAGGATATCCCAGATTCCATGTGACTGTAATGAGTAGAATATGTTAAACAAAAACATCTAAAGCATCAGTAAAAATCTGCAGCTCAAACTGACGTGAGCCAATGAGGTGCTGAAATAACCTTGGACATTTCAACAAGAAAAAAGCTGAGTCTCATAACTTCTCCCTCTCTTTCTGTTTGTAGAAAATCAAACTGCTTTAGCAGTATGTGTTCATTCAACCGCGAATGAACACATTGTAGTTGCATTACTACAAAGCAACTAAATAGACCATTGTTATATTGTTTGGCAGATTCGCACTGAATACGCCACATACTTGCCCAAAGAAAGGTGGGAAACGTGTCCCAGATGTGACAACCGGAACAATGACACAATATTTAATAGAGAACATTGGCGCCAGCATCCTGTACGTACTGTACGCACATTTTTTTCCACCGCTTTATTCATGAAAATCATTCAATATCACAAAAATAAAATAGCGTGTGCGAAACTACATTTAAAGGGGAACTATGTCATTTGGTCAGTTTTTTTTGTTTTTCATTTGGTCGCTTTTTTTCCTCTGCTGAGCTTCCCCTCCAGTTCAGGAGTAGAAATGTTACAAAACTCACTGCTGGCTCTTCCCCTCCCCTCTTCCCTGTACCCTATGTTTTACAACAGAGCCGGCGAAACGTAACCTGTGGACTCACGTCTACGGAGGTGGTAATGACCACAGTATTATATAATACATGTTACTGCTTACTTATGTGTATTAGCTTACCCTAACTCACTGTAACTGTAATTATTAGGCATTATTATCATAACATAAGCTCACACTAGATTCTTTTATAATATTGATGGGTTATAGGTTAAGTGACTTTACCTTTGGTTGCTGAACAGTTAGATGTCAGAGTCGTTGGTTGACATAAGGATAAACAATTATGCAACCTGTACATTTAGCGTAATAAATTTTTATTAGACTGACTTCTGATAGTGAAGCTCAACCCTTCTTATTACCTACCCATTAACGACATTTTAAGCACAGTCTATCAGGCATTTTCCTTTATTAGGACATATTATTATATTTTTTTTAAATAGCTTTTAGTTTATAATTTTTTTGGTGTTATACACCAAATTTTTAACTTGTCTCAATTAACTATGCGTGCTTGAACTGCTAGTTTGTTTTTCATTTTTAAAACACTGCCATAATTGTTCATTTCTTGTATTCTGCTGTTACTGATTGTATGCTTCTGGGGTTTTTTTTGTTGTTTTGTTTGGATCATAACAGAAATAAGTGTTTTCACTTTATTGTGTTATGCATGTACTAGTTGATGCACATACTTTGATATGTGTATCAAGTTCGATTAAATAAATTCAATGAAATTCACTCATAACAGTCTCCTAAATGACTTACTGACACAAAAGTTTATTCTATGATAATATTGCAGGAATCAACTTAAAGCTTGTCTGAGTTTACTGCTGATGAGATAGGCACGAGAAAGGGTGGAAAGCCTAAACTCCACAAAACGAGAGGTCAGAGGTCAGGGATCATGACCAAAGAGGCTGCAGGAGCGGCGCACAGCTGAGATGCAGATTTGTTTATTATCAGACAACACAGTAAGATGTGAGATGCAGCCGGTCTGCTCTGTGTCAGCCTGATACCGTCACATCTCAGAAGCTAAGCAGAGCAGGATCTGGTTATACTTGGATGGGAGGACCTCTTTGGAACACCAACGGCTGTGTGTGTTTCACCAGGTAAAGCTGGAGTTGCGTCAGGAAGGGAATCCGGCGTAAAACTTGTGCCAATTACCGATGCAGATCTGGCTGTAGCGACCCCGAACAAAACCGGGAGCAGCCGAATGAACAACAACAATAAGATGTGAGATATGCTTGACTTTCCCTCAGGAAAAAAAAAACAAAAAAACAAAACAACAAAACAATTTGTGTTGAAGGAAAATTATTCATTCTTTGAAGCCTGACCAGAAGGACTTTGCTACTAGAAAAACTTTGCAACAGGACACCAGGAGTCCTGTTTGATGTTCTGTCTTTCCTGGAGGCACTCGTGCACCCTGACCCAGATGCAGCTGCACTCGACTGGTGCATTTGTGAAAACTGTAGAGAAATGGGCACATATATGAAGAGGGTTTGCTGTCGTCAGAACACTGCATCAGCAACATGGCGTACATGCAGTACTACAAATTGGATGAGGGGGTATCGCGGCTGCCCCGTGCCACATGGAATTATACAGTAGTGTTCAGAATAATAGTAGTGCTATGCAACTAAAAAGATTAATCTAGGTTTTGAGTATATTTCTTATTGTTACATGGAAAACAAGGTAAAGGTAGTAGATTCTCACAAATCCAACAAGACCAAGCATTCATGATATGCACTCTCTTAAGGCTATGAAATTGGGCTATTAGTAAAAAAAGTAGAAAAGGGGGTGTTCACAATAATAGTAGTGTGGCATTCAGTCAGTGAGTTCGTCAGTTTTGTGGAACAAACAGGTGTGAATCAGGTGTCCCCTATTTAAGGATGAAGCCAGCACCTGTTGAACATGCTTTTCCTCTTTGAAAGCCTGAGGAAAATGGGACGTTCAAGACATTGTTCAGAAGAACAGCGTAGTTTGATTAAAAAGTTGATTGGAGAGGGGAAAACCTATACGCAGGTGCAAAAAATTATAGGCTGTTCATCTACAATGATCTCCAATGCTTTAAAATTGACAAAAAAAACAGAGACGCGTGGAAGAAAATGGAAAACAACCATCAAAATGGATAGAAGAATAACCAGAATGGCAACGGCTCACCCATTGATTAGCTCCAGGTTGATCAAAGACAGTCTGGAGTTACCTGTAAGTGCTGTGACAGTTAGAAGACCGCCTGTGTGAAGCTAATTTATTTGCAAGAATCCCTCGCAAAGTCCCTTTGTTAAATAAAGACGTGCAGAAGAGGTTACAATTGCCAAAGAACACATCAACTGGCCTAAAGAGAAATGGAGGAATATTTTGTGGACTGAGAGTAAAATTGTTCTTTTTGGGTCCAAGGGCCACAGACAGTTTGTGAGACGACCCCCAAACTCTGAATTCAAGCCACAGTTCACAGTGAAGACAGTGAAGCATGGTGGTGCAAGCATCATGATATGGGCATGTTTCTCCTACTATGGTGTTGGGCCTATATATTGCATACCAGGTATCATGGATCAGTTTGGATATGTCAGAATACTTGAAGAGGTCATGTTGCCCTTGTGCTGAAGAGGACATGCCCTTGAAATGGGTGTTTTAACAAGACATTGACCCCAAGCACACTAGTAAACAAGCAAAATCTTGGTTCCAAACCAACAAAATTAATGCCTCGCAGATGTGAAGAATCATGAAACTGTGGTTATACAACTGAGTACTAGTTTAGTGATTCTCACAGGACTGCTAAAAAAGCAGTTTGAACATAATAGTTTTGAGTTTGTAGTGTCAACAGCAGATGCTACTATTATTGTGAACACCCCTTTTCCTACTTTTTTTTTTTTTTACTAATAGCCCAATTTCATAGCCTTAAGACTGTGCCCACTAGGTTTTTAATCTGGCCCGCCGAACTTGTCCAAATTATATTATTGTTAAACCTCATTCATTTTGCCTTTTCCGACCTGTAATGACCTTGTTTCCCCAAAGATGGACAGTCCAGACACAAAGACCTGTGGTGTATTACCCTCTACTTCCCTTTTTTCGCTTGCCCCTTTGAGCCCTTCTGTAAAAAGACAAGGAAAGTGGACAGTTAGTGCCAAGTACTTAATAAGGAGTGGACAACAAAATATTTTTTTCACTCAAGTCCAATCAACGCCTGTGTGTCTGACATGCCAAGAAACAGATGTGGTATAATAATATCAGCTGTCACTTTTCCACAAAGCACGCTAACTACACTTGCAAACAGTCAACACAAGGACAGGTGGCTATTGCTTAGAGGTTGATGGCAAATTTACAGACTCAGCAAAATTTTTTACACAAACAAATTGCGATTCAAGAGTCCAGTACCAAGGCAAGTTTTATGCTGGCATTCAATAAGCAAAGGCTGGCAAGCCTTGCTCTGAAGGAGAGTTTTTGAAAGACAACAACAACAACAACAAAAAGTATGGTAGAGACAGCAGGTCTCTTGTTTCCAGAGAGCAAAAGACAAGTTTGAAAAAATAAAGATGTCACACAGGACAGTGAGTCACCATGTGGAATTGACTGATTTAGATATAGCCAACGAGTTAACAAAACAGCGGAGTCTTTACATTATATTCACTAGCACTGGATGAAAGCAACAAACTAAAAGACACTGCTCAGCTCCTAATTTTTATCTGAGGGATCAACAACAGTTTTGAGTTAAAGGAGGAGTTTTTGACCATGGAATCAATGAAAGGAAAAATGCAGGAAGAAGACTTGAATGTTGGGTGTCTGCTGTCATTGAGAATGAGGCTACTTTCTACTAAACTTGCTAATGTTACCACGGATGAATGGCCAAATTTAACTGGAAAGAATCCACGACAAAGTGAAAGAGGAAACTCTGACCAGGATGTTATTTTTCTTCACTGCATCATTCATCAGGTATCTCTGTGTAAGTCTGTACTGCAGCTTAATCATGTTGTGAATCCAGTCATAAAACTTGTTAACTTTACTCGAGCAAGGGGACTTTAGCACTGTCAGTTATTACCTTCCTGGAGGAAACCAAACCACCAGATCACCAGGACTTACTTTACCACTCTCCTGCGTCTGCTGGTTAAGTTTAGGCAAAGTGTTTCAATGAGTGTGGGAGCTCAAAGAGGAGATTAGCACATTAACGCATAATGGGTAAATTCCATGAATTTCCTGAGCTGAGCGACAAGACTTGCTTGTCACTTTGCATTTGCTCTGGACATTTTTCACACATGAATGGAGCTGAATGACGTACACAAATGTGACAGCCTTCAAATCCAAGCTGGCTTTAGTCTCCAGACACATTTCAAAGAACCTTTCATTTCATTTTCCCACACTAGCCATGCAGAAAGAGCCACCTAAAATGCAAAGAAATACAACAAATTACTCAATGAATTCTACCATCGGTGCGCTGATTTCCAAAAGAATTGACAAGTCACTTCAGCTGGGTGTCCTGTCAACCTGTCACAAAATCCTGAACAGCAACACAGGGAGCTGCAACTGGAGACTGATCGAGTTTCATTCTGACTCCGTCTTAAAGAAGAGTTCAACTCTCTTAAACAGAATTTTTATGCTAACAGTTTCACAAAACCTCTTTTCCAAACCTTCTGAGGACGGCAAAGAGATGCTGCCGTTGTTTGTCCTCGACCTATATGTGGAGCAGAACGTTCAGCCTCCTTTAACATCAATAAAGCCAGATCATCAGATTGACCTGAGAATTGCCACAAACAAAACTAACTCCAGATTTTGATGCACTGGGCTAAAAAGAGAGACCACACACTGTTCCCACTGAAATTTAATATGAGTTTCTCTCCTGCGGTATGACAAAAATTAATTCAAGACAATAATTTAGACAACAAGCCTTGCATATTCATATGCTGTGCTACCTCTTAAAGGTCAAAACCATTTATGGTAATGCTTTTATGCTTCATGTATATTAGTTCACCCATACACTCCATCCATCTGCTCCTGACATGGGCCCTCTGTCAAATTTTACAACTCCGTGTGGCCCACGAGTCAAACAGTGTGCCCACCCCTGGTTTATCAGAACCATCAGTGTAAATAGTTTCAATTATTTCTAAATAGTACTTATTGTAAATATGTGAATTATTTCTACATCACCTTTGTTGTTGCAGTTCAGGTGTACAGCTGCATATTTCTTTGAAGACATATTAGAAGTGAAAAGTTGTTTGATTGTGCTCCATCGGTGTAAAAATGTGAAGCCAATGCAGCGTTTTCTGCAATCCTGGTCAAGGGGCAGCTCCTTACTTTATTTTTCGGCTGGATTGTGTATGTCTGCACTTTATAATGCCGCGTTCACAACCGGACGCCACGCAAGCGACGGCAGCAAGAGTTGCCATGTATCCCTATGGAAGGACACGTTGTGGCAACCACAAAAGTCCAGCCACACAATGCGACACGATGGACACGAATAAAGCGTCACAAATAAAGCGACTGGTGCATTTGTGGCGCGATATCGCGTTGCATTGGTGTCGCATTGCCCTCTTCCCCAAGTTGAAAATCTGAACTTTTCATCTTATCGTGCCGCGATGACCAATCAGGGACTGGATATGTAGTGACGTGGAGATGTCTGGAGTTTATACTTGATGTGGACATGTCCTGTCTCTGGCAGCCAGCCTTGAGCAGGACTTATGTCCCTTTGTCCTTTATTAACACAAGTATGACAGTGTTTGAGGGGAGAGCGAGAAACTGCATCAGCAACCAGTTTATTTCCATGTTCACATGTGCGAGTGTGAACGAACCGTCCATGAAGAGATTTTATTAACTACACAGATGTATAATAAACAAATGGTGGACTGGTTTATAACACAATTATGACAGAGTTGGAGGGAAGAGCAAGGAACTGCCGCAGCAGCCTTTTTTTTTTTTTTTTTTTTTTAATTGTTCACATGTGCGCGCGCAATCGGGACAGGAGGTCCTCAAACTGGGTCCTGGAGAGGCGGAGATGGAAGTACCGCTGAAAGCGGCCGTCATCCAGACGCAGCTCCTGCAGCAAATGATGAAACTCCCCGAAATGGGAACGTCACATGAGGATGTTGTGAACCCAGGGATGGCGCCGCTGGCAACGTTTGTTCACTTTCCAAAACAAATAGAGCATAGCAACTTGCTCATTGTGATCAAGGTCTGCCATGTTGACTTGACAGCGAGCGAATGGAAACTTCTATTGATGACGCATTGGGGCGAATTTTTGCAACGAAAGCAGAGCGACAGCCGGGCGATGGTGAGTGAATTTGTGACATCGCATGCCATCGGTGTGAACGCGGCATAAGACAGCTAATTACAGGACCAGGTCTGCAATTTATAAGCCAGCATGTTAGGAGGCAAGACAGTTTAGCTTTCATCCCATTTTGCACTTTTTTGGATCACGGCAATCGTAACAGACTGTGCTCTTTGGAGGGAAAAACAAAAAAAGGGTGTGAGCGCCGCTCCTCGGACGTGTTTGGACAAAATTGCACTTAAAGGAAAAGAAAAACCCACTGATAATTTATGATGGGGGTGAGATTATGATATTGGAAGCCCATGTGAAAAGTTGTAGGCATGTGTGATCATTTGTGTTAAAGTTAAGAGTGTTGTTATGGCTGGTGTAAAGCCACCAGCAGGCAGCCATGCGGCTGCTGTAACAGCGATGTGTGACATCACATGGGCACAGAGGTTCACACCTGCCAGTGACACTCTTCAGTATAGGGGCAACGCACCCAAGTGGCAATCAATATCCCGGATCCCAGATCGGTATCGGCTCCAAACCGCTGTGCCGCTCTGCTGAGATACAGTCTGCTAGAATTAAAAACTTCAAAACGAATTGCTGCTTTAAAAAATCACAACTCTTACAAACGTTGTAGTATAGACAAGAACTACATCAACTAAACATTTTTTTCCTCCCAAAATGAGACAGCTGTATACTTTTGAATTACATCCTGATGTGCAGCACATCAGCTGTAAGAGCTCAGCTCAGATGTATGGAAAGACATTCATGCCAATAATGTCTGAAAGGAAATGGTTTTGACAAAAACTACAGATTTTGTTTATTCCTATTCATGTCCAGAGATCAAGGATCCACCATGTAGAGTATATTATGTCCAAAGTTAAGGATCAAGTGACCAATTTCATTAATTTACTTTAAGACTCAATAAAATGTTGTTCAATTTCAATCCAATTTCAATTTAATCAGCTTATAAAGCGCCAAATCACAATAAAAGCCGTAAATACAATTTCATATATTATATATATATATATATATATATATATAATATATATATATAAATATATTATATAATATATATTATATATATATATATATATATATTATATATATAATATATATATATATATATATATATATATATATATATAATAATAAAAGCAGAAGTAAAAGAATAACAGATAAAAAATAAAAACTATTCATAAGAAAGAGATTAAAATTAGGCTTTAAGTCTTGACTTAAAATTGTCCACGGACTCCAACTGCCTCACGGTCGCAGGAAGACTGTTCCACAGAGCGGTGCACAATAAGAAAACTCTTTGACCCGCTGACATAGAAAACCTGTAAAGCATACTTTTAGTACACAAAAAATTCACAAGAGGTATCGATAAGGGACTTGATAAGAAATCGGACTGATAAGCGGAATCGATAATGGTATCGATAGATAAAATCTTATCAATACCCATCCCTAATAAACACAGGGGCAAAGCCGAGGATCAGCGACATGCCAGTCTGCAACATCGGCACTTGCGAGGCGATTTTCGATACACTTGATGAAGTTCTGAGGTATGTTTTATTTTATTTATTTTTCATTTTATTAATGTATTTCCACTAGTGATACACAGTTCTTGATTCTGTAAAAAATAACTAAAGTTGACATTCAGTTCTATAAAATTCAGCTTGATGCATGAATACTCGAGCTCTATTGTTTGAAATTCAACTGTGGAGGAAATACTAATGATCCTGACTTTAATGTCATTGTGACAATTCATAATATGTGGACAAAAACCCAGTTATGCGATACCGCTACGCGGCTGTGTGTACTGTAATAAAACTGAGTTTGTGCGATTTGGAGGTATAAGGATTTTGTGTTGATTTTATGGATTTTCTCACTTGGTTATACAGGTGGACCCTTAAAGGGGTTGACATGTATCTCCACCGGTAACAGCAAATTTCCGTCAGGCTCTCGGGATCAAATGGTCTGTGCAGCAGAGCACAGATTTTCCCCCCCAAAAAAATGAACTGAATTGTTACTGAAAAATCAGCCGCTTTAACGTCCCAGGACTATGAAGCCGCAGCTTGGTGCGCAGCTGAACAGGACAGCCGAACAGAGGTCCACTTTCTCCCGCTGAAAGGCACAACCACCAAAATCCTTCAGTGTTTATCCAGTTACTCCTGTGAGTGCTGATGATACATTTAGAAATTTAGTTTATTTTACAGTTGAAAGGCTTCATGTTTTCTAGCAGGAAAACAGCCAGCGAAGGAGAGAGACAGAGAGACTGAGGAAGAGAGCAACGGAGAGACAGAGCTCGAGGGAGGAGAGAGAGTGAGGGAGACGGGGGAAAGGAAGAGACATCAACGCCTGTTCGCCATCCGTAGCTTTTGTGCTCATACTACGTCACAGCAGTGACACAAGCGATCGAGGGATCCCCCGACTGGTTTAAATTGTGTCAATGGCGGCATTTATGAAATCGTCAAATTCTGGTTTAAATTGTGTTGATGCCGGCATTTATGAAATTGTCAAATTCTGCTTAAATGTCGACCTTCGAGGCGGCTAGTTCAGTTGTAAGAGCTCTTTATTTTCATTGATATTGCATCAACCATTAGTTTATAGCACAGTCCATCTTCCCAGCTCTGTTTTATCAGTGAGTTTTCCTTTCCTTTGAAGCTTTGCCCCCTCCCTCCCCCCCAATACTGACAGTGGAGCTGAGAATTCATGCTTAGTCGCATGAGATTTACGCACCACTGTACATGCACATTCAGAACGTAACAACGGTCTATGACATGAATACCCAATACTAGTACCAGTGTGTGGAAGCACATATGGCCACATCCACTACTGCAGAACCAAGACAGTAACAACAAAACAATTCACTTACCCTTCACTTCACCAGAGTATGAACACACGCATGCACTGGGAAGAGATCAACAGGAGGTAATCTCACACACACACACACACACACACACACACACACACACACACACACACACACACACACACACACAGAGAGGAGAGACTACAAGAGCTAAAGTCGGGGGAGAGAAGCAGAGAGCTAAATCCACACCTTGAAGACAGGGGAAAGGGGGGGAACTGTTTTTCTCCAGTACCAAAACCAATACTGACCATCGGAGCTTAGCAATACTCTGGTCGATAATAATTTTAACCCCAGCCCTTTCATTACCCATCCCTCTCACACTTGACATATCAACAGGCAAAGTTATCTACTTTGTTTCCCTGACCACTATATGCACTGGTGTGCCGCCACTGCAAAACAGAGGGCTGACAGGCCTGGAATGTTCAGACAGTAGAATATAAAGGACAAAAGTCAAGTGAGAGCCACTGCAAACAGTGTTGCCCAACCTGTCTTGGTTGCTGCAGCTAAGTAAAGTAAAGAGTATCTCAGACAAACTCATCAATCTAAATGCTCTTCAAGCAAAATGTTCAGGATGTAGAAACTGCAGAATTTCAGGTATTATTATTACATAATTTGAATTTGTGAGCGTCTTTTATTCAAAACCTGTAGGCCTATGAGGAAACCTAGCAGGAATGTACTGTGACTTCGACCATACTGTGACACTGAATCACTGTTCTTACCAAACAGTGAGGGAGGTGTACAGTTACACCATAGTTATTGGTTTACAGAATATTCAGACTGATTTAATATTCTCACTTTATTCTAAGTGTGAAACATGACTTTCAGCACATATGCATAGGCATACAGGACATAGAAAAAGATCTTTTTTCAGCATTAGCAATGAAAAGTTAGAAATCTGTGAAAGTCAGTCAAAGAACTGTATTTGACACTCATCAAATTAAACATATCACTCTGCATAAGAAAACCCATTGTATCACATAAATAGCCCCTTTATTGCAACAAAATGTTAATTAAATCCATTTAAGACACTGTGGCGTAGAGGACATCAACAATAATCAACCATTTTTTAAAACAAAGTTTCAACATACCTAATTTTCAATTGAACAATATTAAAACTTTAAAATCTAATAAACAGAACTCTAGTTCAAACCACTGCCCATTATAGGCCTCTCAGAAAATATTTGTTTTGGACATCAACACTGGATAATGTGAGTGAGGACAATAACTTGAACTAGAAACTGAAAACTTAAAAACAGTACAGATACGTAATTATTCATTATTATAACTTGAATAAATAGGTCAAAGTGCAGGAATATTGGCCAGTGGTACCAGGAAAAAACTTTTTTCATCCAGAATAGAGGTGATATCCACATACACTTATTTACTTTAGTATACTAGCATATATGCCGTGGACTTAGAAATAGATAAGTTTAGGAGCTTGCAACTGGCTATCATTTTCAAAAAAAAAAAAAAAAAAAAAAAAAAAAAATCAAATATTTTCACTGTTTAACATAACTATCCTTTTCCATTCACTTCACGGTAATTACCAGAAACAGAAGCTACGAGGTCTGTTAGAAAAGTATCGGACCTTTTTATTTTTTGCAAAAACCTGATGGATTTGAATCACGTGTGCTTGCATCAGCCAACCTTGAACCTTCATGCGCATGCGTGAATTTTTTCACGCCTGTCAATTGCATCATTTGCTGGTAAGCAGCCTCTGTGTGAGGACATGTGTAGTGCGCTCGGCAGATTTTCATTGCAAGGAAAATGACGGAACGACTGGAACAGTACCGCCATCAAATTTTGCCAGAAACTGGGCGACAGCCAGATGGAAACCATTCGGCTGATTCAGACGGCTTTCGGTGGCTTTTCAGTCGCATGACTATCCGAGAAATTGTGGAAGAGTGGGCATGTCACAGCACGTCCTGTGAGACTTCAACACGAAGGTGCTTTTGCTCCGCCATCAGCAGCTTTGTGCCGAAGCCTTCAGCACAAATTTCACCACCACTCTTTTCATGGCCAAATCTTCTGTCACAGTGGAATGTGCCGAAAAAGTGCTGATGTGCACCTCTTCCGCAATTTCTCGGATAGTCACACGACGGCCCCACATCACACAGCATTCACTTTGGCAATGATCTGGTCATTTCAGCATGTTGATGGCCGACCGGAGCGTGGCTCACTCTCCACTGTTGGAATTCAAGCCTTCTATTGGTTATTAATGAAACTGCAGTGTTCATTTGGCTCTCGGATCATCAAATTTATCACAATCCGTGTGTATTTTTTTTAAACAAATTATGCTGGCTTACTTGTTTGGTGAAAGTTTATTACATTTGAAATACCGTAAACTGCAGTCTAATCAGTAATATACAGTGGTCCCTCGTTTATCGCGGGGAGTTACGTTCTAAAAATAACCCATATAAGCGAAATCCGTGAAGTAGTCAGCGCTATTTTTTGCAATTATTATAGATGTTTTAAGGCTGTAAAACCCCTCACTACACAATTTATACACTTTTCTCAAACGGGCATTAACATTTCCTTACTTTTCTCTCCTGTATAAACACACTCTTTTTTCTTCTGGGCGAAAAGATTATAACATTCTTGTAATGTCTTTTAAAGCCTACTAATGTACCAAGTACTTAATGTTGTCAGGACAGTTGTTCCAGATGTTAACACCTTTGACAGATACACAATGACTTTTTGCAGTAGTTCGGATCCTTGATTTTTCAAACAATAAAATAATAATTCCTCTCAAATTATAACTGGAGTCCCTCAGTTTAAACAGATCCTGGACATGATGTGGCAGCAGTTTATTTTTAACTTTATACATAATTTGTATTGTAAAGTAATCAACCAAGTCCCAGAATTTTAGAATATGCAAACAGGCAAACAATGGATTTGTTGGCTCACAATGTGATTTGTTACAAATAATTCTACAGCTTTCTTTTGCAACAAAAATATTGGGTTAGTATTAGTTTTATATGTATTTCCCCATACCTCAATACAGTAGGTCATGTATGGAACGAGCAATGAGTGATATAAAATAGTTAATGAGTGTTGGGAAATTAAATCTTGTGCTTTATGCAGAATTGCAATGGCTTTTGAAATTTTGGATTTAACAAAATTAATATGCATTTTCCATATATATATATATATATATATACACACACACACACACACAAAAACACACACTAGCTGGGGTACCTGGCGCCGCCTAGGTTAACCTGTTTTAGACATATACCAATCATTTAATCAAAACAATTGCCCAACATTTGTTGCCCATATTCACGTATCTCTGTGAGCTTCTGATGCAATGGAAAAGCACTATATAAATGTAGTCTATTTACCATTTGTGGCGTTTGAGGCAAACAGATCGACTTCTGCCTTGCCATACCTTTCCCAGATAATTTGAACCACATCCGGGTTTAGTCGCCACTCACCCTGGTAGCAGTTTCTGTCGTGAGAGCAAATCTGCAGCATAGCTCTGCATGCCCGGCAGATGTACAGTTCTGAGACTCTGCAAATGAGGCAAAGCCCACTTGAGGAGTTTCTGGGCTTCTCTCAAGGAATGAACAGTTGTGCCTCCTTGATGGTTTATATGGCAGACTGTTGTCATGACTGTTGATGGCAGGGTAGAAGTGCCTCAGAGCTAGGCAGCCCGTAGCTCTAGCACATTGATGTACTGAAGCCTCTCCCAAGGGCTCCAGGCACCCTTGACCACCATTCTGTGGGTCACGTCCCTCTGCCCTCTTGCCAGGAACACCATGTGTCATGAACTCTCCGTCTCCCCAGGGGCAAAGATGTCAAAGGCACCGGCTGTGCGTGAAGATGCATAATTCTGTTTTGATGCTGCTTGGGGTCGAGGCCCAACCTGTTGAGACAAATTTATAAGGGGTGCAAAGACAGGAGTCCCGGGGATGTGAATGCTGACACTGCAGTCGGTTTACCCATCAGTTGGAGGAGCAAACCGTAAGTCAGCCTTGCATTCCTGCGAACACGGAAGACCAGAGTGAGAATATTGTCCACTCTCTTTGGGGATGGCAAGCTCTGATCACCAGTGAGTCAGTTGCAATGCCAATTTAAAAAAAATAAATCTGTTGGCTTGGAGCCAAGGAGATCTGCGAAATTCACAGAGAGCCCTAACTGCAACACGTGGTTCATCAGGGTCACAGTGTTGTGGAGGGCTTGCTCCTGGCTTGGAGCACACACAAGCCAGACATCTAGATACAGAATACATATCCCACAAGCCTGCAAAGGAGAGAGTGCTGCTGCCACGCACCTGGTGAACGTGCGGGGAATGAAGAGTCCGAAAGGGAGGACTCTGAACTGGTATGCCCATTCCTCGAAGGCAAACCGGAGGAACTGCCTGTGGTGTACTGACACTGGGATGTGGAAACAGGCATCCTTCAGGTCCACACTGGTAAACCAGTCCCCCTACCAAATTGCCTGGAGAACATCCATTGTGCGGAGCCTGTAAAAACGCAGCACCTTCACGTACTGATTTTAATTTCTAAGGTTGAGAATAGGCCGAAAACCACCATACTTTTTTTGAAATAGAAAATAAATTTAGTAGATCCCTCTTAAGTAATCTGAACTGCGGACCCGTTCTACGGCTCCTTTCTTCAGGAGCTCTAAAAGTTCCTGCTTGAGAACAAGAGACCTCTCTGGGTCTGTAGCAACCTTAACTTCAATGTCATTGAACTTAGGGGGAATGATGATTAAACTGAATATTGTAGCCCCTGACCAATGTGGAAATCGCCCATTGGTCTGAGACCAAGGCCCGCCACTGGTCAAGCTGTGTCTGGGGAAAAATGAACGGTAGCCTCTTTCTGGGTGTCAAACCCGACTGCTGCGGCCCCTTGATGATTTAGAGAGGTGAGCATGACGGTCCTGTCAGTCCCGCCGGTCATTTCTGGGAAATCTACCTGTATGTGGCCGAAAGGTGCACTGCTGGGAGGACTGACGAGGCAAACCCCGATCCCAGGGAGCATGTCCATTTGCAGGGTGGGTGCCACATGTGCACTTAGGTTGGCGCCTGGGAGTTCGCTGTAATTCGGCAAATTGCTGGTGAGTCCTGCCTGAACAGCACACTCCAGCACCACACTTGACATGGGGCTATGGTCAGGGTGGACATCAACTTGCCAAGCTCTCGTGACATGTAGGCGAAAGCCTGGAGCGAAGATCACTTAGGCTCTGTGTGTCATGGTCAGCACCAGTATCCTGGAGAGACCGTGAGAGTGCAAGGGCAAGGTGAGGCATGGAGTTCCCTAGATGACCAACTTGAGCCACTGTTTCATAGTTCTTGGTAAAGAGCACATCAGTGATCCTACACTGAGGCCGTGGACAACAGGCCTCTGTCTGTGCTCAGCACAAGTCCATTCCTATAATGGCCAGTAGTGGTGCAACGGATCATAACTGATCCGTGATCCGAACAGATTTCTCTCTGCAGTTCGGTACGTACGTGGTCAGCGGATTGGTTGACAAAATAAATAAATAAATAAGGAGGCGTGCTCGTGTGGAGGCCGCGCGCCTGTTCAATCCAAAGGAGAAAAGCACAGCGGTAATCATGGCTAGCGGAGGAGGAGAGGAGCTTGAAAACCCCCCTGCATCATTTAAATCGCATGTATGGGTGCATTTCGGCTTCCCTGTCACATACAATGATGATGGACGAAGGGTGGTGGGTAAAACAATTACGGTATGTCGGCATTGTGGCACGAGAAAGCCGTATGAGAGTGGAAATACATCCAGCATGGCAGCGCATTTGAAGTGGCATTATCCTGGCATGCTAGCTCCGGCATCAGGATCCAAGATGAGTGCTGCGCATCAACCACTAATCACATCGGCATTTAAACACCCTGTAGCAGCAGAATCTGACAGGGCCAAAGCTATAACAAACGCTATCGGAGTATTTATAGTTGCAGACATGAGGCCATACTCCGTTGCGCAAAACAAGGGGTTTAAACATCCACTTAATGTGCTTGAGCCATGTTATGAAATTCCCTCGCGCACCCACTTCAGTGAAAAGATCGTGCCAAGTCTGTATGAGCAGGAAAAGTTAAAAATTGTTACGGAACTGTCCCAGGCTCCTTCTGTTGTGCTCACCACAGACGGGTGGACCTCCAGAGGAACAGAAAGTTATGTAACTGTGACCGCTCACTATATCACAGAGAACTGGGAGATGCGAAGCCCTGTGCTGCAGACACGCCCCCTTTATGAGAGCCATACAAGCTCCAATCTAGCGCAGGTACTGACAGAAGCCGTGGAAGATAGAGACACCCAAAACAAATATTCCGGTCACAACAGATAATGCTAAAAATCAGATAAATGCAGTGAATGAGGCAGGACTGGGTCCGCAAATAGGGTGCTTTGCACATGTGATAAATTTAGCATCCCAAAAGGGAATCATATTGAATAAGATGGACCGCATCCTTGGGAGGATTAGGAAGGTGGTTTCCTACTTTCACCGAAGCAGAACAGCTGCACATGTGCTTAAGACCAAGCAAGAAATGTTACAGCTGCCTACTCATAAACTCATACATGATGTCACAACAAGGTGGAACTCCACTTATGATATGATGGAGCGTTATCTTGAGCAGCAGGCAGCTATATACTCTGCATTGACAGACAAGAGCCTGAAGAAAAATGTTAAAAACATTGTAACCTTGTCTGATGATGATGTGAAAGTGGCTGAGGAGGTCCTCCAGGTGCTCAAACCCCTAAAAATGGTTACAACTCTGTTAAGCACTGAAAGCGGACCATCTGTCTCCATGATCCTACCTCTAAAAACAAGGATTATGCAATCCATGGCCCCTAGTGAGGAAGACAGTGCAATCACAAGAGATGTTAAGATTGCCATTAAACAGGACCTAAACCCAGATACACTTCGCCCCCAACTCTGCAGGGCTACCTTCACAGATCTACTGCACTAGATCCAAGGTTCAAGTCCCTGTCCCACCTAGACCCTGCCATATCCCAAAGGACATACAATGACCTCATCAGTGAGATCGTGAGTAGTCGGGGCACTGAAGACAGTGAAGAGGTAAACAAAAAAAAAAAAAGTGAATATTTATATATAATATTTATATAATTTTATTTGGAATAACAATGACTTGCTTTTTATGAAATAGTGTTATTGTCCTTTTTCAAATTAATGAAATAAGAAAATACATAATCAATTTAATTATAGTGAATCAAGTATTTTTGTATGCAGGGTAGAGTTGCAGAGCCAACCGGAGCAGGCTTGGACACACCTCCTCCACCAAAGAAGTCTGCCATGGTGGAGCTTTTTGGAGAGACCTTTGCGAGCAAGAATGTCAGTAAGACTTTTACTGACACCATCAAAGAGGAGATGACATCCTACCAGACAGCAAGCGGCATTCCAGTGGATGATGATCCACTGACATGGTGGAAAAGCAATGAGTGTAAATACCCGCACATTGCCACGATGGCAAGATGCTACCTAGCTGTGCCTGGTACTTCAGTGCCTAGCGAGAGGGTGTTCTCCACAGCAGGGGACATAGTGACGGCAAAGACGTCTACGCTTTCCCCAGACAGTGTAGACGTCCTTATCTTTTTGAAGAATAATTTGAAATTCTAAGTTTAGGTCTGCTTTGGGTCTGCTCATTTCATTCTTTTTGATGTGTGCATACATAGGTCAGTTTTTATTTAAACTCCATGTTTATAAGAAGGCATTATTCCTTAAATTGCCCTTTGAGTTGTGTTTTGTACACTGACCATTTAAAGGATGAAGGTGTCATGTCTTATATTGCACTTTAATTTGTGTTTATATTATTAATTTTATTTAAGCATTGAATTGACATCTTGAGTTACATGTTTTATTTAGTGAGCAAAAAGGTTGCAATAAGTGTTCTACTAAATAAATGGAAAGCAAAGTTATATATTTTTTTTTTTTCTGCTGATCCGAAAAATGATCTGATCCGTGACTCAAAACCGTGATACGATCCGAGTTTTTTGATCCGTTGCACCACTAACGGCCAGGGTCTTCAAATTCACAGGGACCATTCTTGAGACAAGTTCAGAGATGGCTAACCTTGACCTATTTTAAAAGGTCAAAGGTCACTTTCTGTCTTTATGCTCATACAGCTCAGGGTATTTTAGTATTGTGTGATACTTATTTCTGTATAAATTTACCATGTATGGCAGTTTTTATTTTAAATTTTTTGTAAAAGTAAGCAAGAAAGAAACACTTTGAAATCTAAAAACACTGTGATACGAGAACCTCACCATGATATATGCTTTACTGAAATCAAACTTTGTTCTGTTAATAGGTCTGTCCCACCTTGGCGATTTAGCCAGCGTATGCCAACTTATGAAGAATTTGGTGAAAACACTAGATACGTTGAATACATTATGCAGCTGTCACACCATGACAATTTAGCCAGCGTATGCCGACAGCCCTGTTTCTACGAGCAGCCTGTATGGTGTCAGATCAGCACCAAAACCACACTCCCGTAAAAAAAAAAAAAAAAAAATCAGTTTGGGCGTATTATATTATACATAGTCTAGATATTAACTGTGCGCATGAGATAGGGAAA
The DNA here is from genome assembly GCF_902500255.1 of Thalassophryne amazonica. Lineage (NCBI taxonomy): Eukaryota > Metazoa > Chordata > Actinopteri > Batrachoidiformes > Batrachoididae > Thalassophryne > Thalassophryne amazonica. Next base: position 75,377,656 of record NC_047115.1, read on the forward strand.
CCACTCCCCGAGCGAGAGAAAAGGTGCTGCGAGAGAAGACCAGCACACTCCCGCTCTCTCGAAGTTTTCTGCTTGCGCACAGTGGATTTCTCACTCGAAATTTATGGCACTATGCGGCTTGGATTTTGGCACTATGGGGGAGGGAACCAGGTCAGCACTGGCTCTGCTGTGATTGGTCGTTTCTGAAGAGTGAGGTTTGATTGACAGCCCTCCCCACTGACACGGATGTCAGTTGAACACAACGCCGTTAACAGATTATCGCCTCGTTTCTGCTTAAAACTTCACTCCAGTCACCATCTATCTCAGCGAGAGATCTCTGAAGATTCTGGACAACAATCATTTCCACATAAATTCAGCATTATTTCATAATAAATTACAGAAAGTCCTAAAAATCACCTCAGATTAATGAAACCTGCCATGCCTGAGTCTGACTCGCTACACTCAAACCAATCAAAGGAAATAATGTGATTAACATCAGATGGCAAAGTAAAAGCCCTTAAATCCCACGCAAACCATTACCCCACCACCTCCCTGAAGGAGACAATGACGCCTCCTTTGTTTCAGCAGACTTCCGTGTCAGAGGAGAGCTGTCAAACCTTTTAAAAGTTGATAGTCACAGCATCTCATTCAGTCACATCAGTGTTTACCACAGACATCAGTCCATTCTTCTAGGCCACAGCAGAATGGAGCAGAAATTCCATCACCTGTTCATCGCTTCCAGCCTTCACAAGTGCCTTACAGCAGGTGTTCCAGCATACTTCGCCGGAGCATGAGGCAGCATGTTCCTTGAGGAGGCTAAAGCAGGGCAGCTGGTGGGTGGCAGACGACGCCATACATTTCCGCATCCTGGCAGCGAAGAGCGAGTGGAATCCTGCAGCACTCCTCGACGTTCTTCAGGAACTGGCTGACAACATACAGGATCATACAGTAACCTTCCTGATGACCTTGATGAACTCATCGCGCTGACTATCCAGACCGACCAACGGATGTCAAACTGAACACGCTGGGACCCTCGTCCTTCCAATCACCATCCTCTCGCCAGGTCCCTTTATTGTACCAACTCTCACACCCTTTTGTGGTGCATGCCGTGGACGGCCGCAAATTGAGTCTTATTACTCATTGTACTTAGTCCATTCATATGATTATCTCTGAAAATCATTCTGAATAGATTAGCTTTGAAATCTCTGATAATATGACTCACCCAGCTATATTGGGGCACCCCTGGTTACAACGGCATAGCCAGAGTCTTGATTGGACTAAGGGAAAGATAGACGCTTGGGGTCCCATATGCAAGAACACCGGTCTGTTAAAACCTGTGAAATCTTTATCTGAATCTAACCTGGATCTTGCCAGTCTTCCTTCCTGTTATCATGATTTAGGGTACAGTGTTCAGCAAATTGAAGACTACATCTCTGCCTCCGCACTGTGAGTATGATTGTGCCATAGAGCTTCTCCCAGGGACCCCCCAGGTAAGTTGTTCTCTCTTTCAGCTCCAGAACATGCCGCTATGAATGACTATATTCAGGAGTCACTCGTGGCTGGTTTGATCCATCCATCATTTTCGCCCACAGGGGCGGGGTTTTTCTTTGTAGAAAAGAAAGATAAATCCCTCGGCTCCTCCACTGACTATTGTGACTTGAATGACGTTATGGTTAAGAACCGGTATCCGCTGCCACTCATTTCCTCTGCTTTTGAGCTGCTAGAGGGGGCAAAGATTTTTATTAAACTCGATTTGCGGAACACATATCACTTTGTTAGGATTCGTTCAGGAGATGAATGGAAAACTGCATTTAACATGCCTACCGGTCATTATGAATACCTAGTTATGCGTTCTGGCCTCATGAACGCCCCCGCAGTATTCCAAAATTGATTCAACAACATTCTGCAGGAGTATCTGAACCAGTGCATTTTTGTTTACCTTAATGATATTGTGATCTTTTCTCCTGACCTGGAATCCCACACGCAACATGTTTGTGCTGTTCTGCAAACCCTGTTACAGAATGATTTGTATGTCAAAGCAGAGAAGTGCGAATTTCACAGGTCCACTGCTTCGTTCCTGGGGTTCATTATTGCTGAGGGCGAGATCCAAATGGGCAATTCCACGGTCATGGACGTTACATTGAGAGGGATTTGGAGCCTATACTCACATCTAAAGTTGTACCCCAAGGAACCTAATCTTCTGTGAGGTACTAGTTTAGGTCTGAGCTTGTTTGAGGGTAGAAGAAAATAGATCTAGTCATCTCTGTCTGGCACTGTACCCCAAAATTAAGAGCGTGATAGATGTTACATGAAAAAGACCTGGAATAAAAGCAGTACACTTTTATTTCAGAAGTCTGTGAAACTAAGCAATAATAAAATGAACTAATACTTCAGGATTACATAATGATGACTCCTCTTAAAATACCAAATGTGATACAGCTCAAATGATCTCTCTGAGCAGGTACATCCAAAAATGTTCCAAATTTTGTGTGATGGACGTTACGTGACAGACGTTACATTTTGTCCACTGGGATATAAAATTAAACTTTGTACTGAAAAAAGTTTATCTTGTGCTAAGATAAAATGAGCACAGTGACTCTGCCTTTTGACTGTTTTTATGTGTTTAAAACTTTGAACCCAAAATTTGTGACATGTATGATTTTTCGTTTTTACACATGTCCTGACATGAAGATAATTTCAAGTCTGTTCTACATGTAATCTTACTATCCAGCTGTTCAATCAAAATCAACTGCAGACACTTCAAATTCTAAACTAGGCCAAACATTTAAAACAAGTGTTCAAATTTGTAACTGCAAACATTTCAAAATATGACATTCACCAAACATTCGAAATTCATCTCGAATGAAAAACATTTGGACATCCAGATTATGAGATAAGCTTAGCTCATGTGGGTCAGTCAATCAAAGGGTATGAACCGAGCACCCCAACAATGCCTTTCATTCACCATGTGGCTGGGTGGCTGGGAGATGAAGCAGACCCCTTGGATTTTCGTGACAATTTTTTTTTTAATTATGCAGAAAAAATTTCAAAATGTGAAAATTATGCAATAAAGAAAGAACCTATTTCTCCATTACTTTATTCTTCAAATTACTCATGTAATTTGAAGAAATCTAATTATGGAAACAATCATTTGTAAGTGAATTTGTTTAAGGCTCACTTAAATATCTGAACAAATTTTATCCAGCAGAAAATACTTCATGAGACTTGGGTTTATTACTTTTTAGAAAAAAAAAAACCTTCACATTACACTTAATTCAGATTGGGAACATAAAATGATAAATGGTAGTAGATAAAATTAATGCTTAAATTATGACAATTTACAAATATATGTGCCTAACATGCTTTTTAAACTTAATTTCCTGTAATACAAAACAATTTAAATTTTATTTATTATGTTGATATATTTTAAATCAAAATCTTCAATAGTGAGACTTTGAATCAAAACCATGAAACAAACAGGATTACAATTTCACAGATATATATAGGCCCTAAATTGATCTGAGCCGTTTCCACAGGTGAGAAAGTGCTATTAGTTGGTTTACATTGTCTGAAGCTTAACTTGGCATAAGACATTTAATTCACCTGTTGGACATTTAACAGGGACAAAACATACTTTAAAACAATTTGTATTCAAAATCCTTTATTTTTTTAAAACAATTTTATTATTTCTTTTCAGATATGCTAAAATCAATGTTCATCTGGTTAAACAGCCATAATAATAAAAACAACACTACAAAATGTTTACCTCTAAAATATTAAAAACTGGTTTGTTGTTTATTAAAACATGTTTCATTGCAACCTAACACAATTATATTTGCTCATAAACGTTATTTAAACATCAGCCATCCCAAACATGTAATCCACCTTTGATTTATCAGACCTCCATGCAATACCCAACTGTACACCCAAATTAGCACGGTCAAAACAATGTGCTTTGAAATATGTCTCATTTACAACAAAACTGGCATAACTTTACTAATAATCTTAAAAGTCATATTTCTGTATTTACTAGTTGTTACAAAAAAAACAGTAATAATGGATACATACCATTAATTATGATGATTTTGACTGATTTTGAAATTAAGAAAATTTAATGGTCTGCCTTCAGTTCTTGGCCTTGAATTAAGAAACAGGAAGTACAAGTGCATTGAGGGTTTATTGTTTTAGCTTCTACAGTGCCTGGTTAATTAGTGGAACTATAACTATTTGTCTTAAGCAGAGAGAATCAAAGAAGTTGAGCATTTCTCCACTCTCTGGGCATGTGACAGACGTTACATGACCCCTTTTAGTGTGACGGAAATTACAGGTGATGGACGTTACAGGTTTGATCCCCTTGCCTACTGTACTTACCAAACTTTGGGGCAAACTGTGCATATCACTGACTTTGCCCTGTCTTCAACTTAGAGAATTGAAAAGCTTTTGTCAATATTCCATCTTATTCTCTTTCTAAGAATTAATTAACAATTTCTGTGACAGACATTACATTGACAGGCCAGTTACAGTCACCCCACAGCTTCATCAGTATGGTTTAAGCTCCTTTCTGCTTAAGACTGATGTCTGAGACCTAAAAAAAATTGACTGATACACAATTCAGTAGTACCCACAGTTACTGGTTTTATCCAGGGCTCAAAATTACCTATTTGGGGCTGATTTCAGTGAAAAATCTACACCATGCATTCCAAAGAAAAATTCATGCAGAAAAAGATTGAATCAACCATAAAATTGAATTGTTTATTGAAGTCATAGGTATAATGAATAGACTAAGAGCCTTTACTGCATCTAAAACAGACATTTATTTTATTGTCCCTATTTTCATGGAATTGCCCAAATGGATCCTGAAAAGGTCGCAGCTGTTCGGGAAAAGGCTGTCCCCAGCAGTCAGAAAGAAGTACAGAGGTTTCTGGGGTTTACTCATTTTTAAACACAAATTTATTTGTAACTTCATTACGATTGCAGCGCCATTACTTAACATGACTTCTTCACTGTGGTTGTTCATTTCAATGCCGGAGTGTGATGAAGCTTTCCAGATCCTAAAGCACTTTACTGCGGCCGCTGTGCTACTCCTCCCTGACCCCGCACAGCAGTTCGTGGTTGAGGTCGATGCTTCTGACGTGGGAGTCAGGACGGTCCTTTCACAAGTGAATCCTTCTGATAATAAATTGCATCCTTCTGCATTTTTGTCCAAGAAATTGACCACTGCCGAATGCAATTATAGCAGTTTTCCTTACCACTGTCACCCGAGTGCTTGCCCTGGGGGTTAGTAAGGTTAGACCTTACTTGTGTGAAGCGCCTTCAGGGAACATTTTTGTGATTTGGCACTATATAAATGGGGAAAAAAAAAATCAATTGAAAAATCTGTCTCCATTGCCTGTTCCTGTTTGTCCGTGGACCCACATCACGGTTGATTTGTTACTGGTCTGCCAGCCCAAAGGGTCACACTGTTGTTGATAGACTTCTAAGATGGTCCATTTTGTTCCTCTTCTCAAACTTTCCTCTCCCAAGGAAACTGCAGAGGCTCTGTTAATGAACATATTGACGTTACACGGTCTTCCTCAGGACATTGTCTCAGATCGGGGTCCACAGTTCGTCTCACAGTTCTGGAGGGAATTATGCTGCCTGCTCAAGGTCTCTGCCAGCCTTACTTCTGGTTATCATCCTCAAGCCAACGGACAGACTGAACGTCTGAATCAGGAGTTGGAAAAGGGACTCCGGATCCTTGCCTCCCAGCACCCGGCAACCTGGTCATTGTGGCTGGCATTGACTGAACTCATGCACAATAGTAGTCTGCCCACCTCCTCTTCTGGTTTTTCTCACTTTCATGTAGTATACGGTCACCAACCCTCTCTGTTCTCATCCTCAGATTCACACTACCCAGTTCCCTTTGCTTTGGGACTCATTCTGCATTGCAAACGAACCTGGGAGCGGGCAAGGAAGGCCTTGCTGCGTTCTTCAGCAGGATACAAGGCTGCTGCTGATTGGAGGAGATCCACAGCTCCGACCTATTCTGCCAGCCATTAAGTGTGGCTTTCCACATGTAATCTGCCACTGCGAGGATTGCCCCATAAATTGGCTCCCAGGTTCGTTGGTCCGTTCCGCATTTCTAAAATTGTTAATCCTGTTTCTGTTCGCCTTCGTCTTCCAAGGTCCATGAGGAATCCCCCACCTTCCATGTTAGTCATGTTAAGCCTGTCAGGTCTAGTCCTTTGTTCTAAACAGTTAGGAAAACAACAGCACAGTCCCCAAACATATGACTTTATAAACTCTTTAGCCCAAAACAAATGAACCCTTCTCTGGAAATTATTGGTGGCTTGCAAACCAACACGGTGCATTACCGCCACCAACTGTTTGGACATGGAACTGAAATGAACGGAATGAATGGACTCTGATGTATGTTGTCAAAAATAAACCAGAAACATTCACCACGAGTAAAAACCCTGATTTCCAGTAACTTATGGAAAACTTCATCACTGCAGAATCAGCCACAATGTGTTTCCTTCTCAGCTGCTCCTGCATCGCCGTTGTACAGCCGTGGAAGGCAAGTTCTGCCTTGCAGATTTTGCATTGCACATTTTTCTCTTTAATTTGGTTAAAATGCTCCTGAAGTTTTGAGCTTCATTGCCAGCAAGCCATGATAGGCCCATTTTTGGGCATAACTTTTCCGGTGACATCACGGCTGACCTGGATTATCACTACTGCGCATGTGTCTCCAGGACAGAAAAGCAGTGAAAGATACAGCAGCAGTTTTACAAAGCTTCAAAAAAAAAATAATGACGATGATTATTAAATTAGTCAACAACTATTTTGATAGTCCATGTAATCATGACTAGTCGACTATTTGTGGCAGCCCTTTTCATCAACAGCTGATATAACCACATAGGCAAGGATTTACTTTGGGAAGCCTTTGTGAAACACGAAAATATGGTGTTACGTTGACAACCGTGCCTGAAAACTTTATTGTGGGGAAAAAGAATAATGTGTCTAACAATGTGTATTTTATAATGTGTTTTTTTTATCATCTGATGAAACCTTTTTTTACACAAATTTTCTATGGAGAACAAATGGTAAGAATTTCATTGTGTGGTATAACTGCCTGTTTTTACTGAGCACATGACAATAAAAAAACCTTTTAACTCTTAAAAGAAGCCTTATGTTAACCTTGTCCAGAAGCAGTGTTGACTGTTGACTTCTCCGGGCTCAGAGGCATCTGGGTTGGACCATCACCCAATGAAAACATGTATTGTGATCAGACGAATCAGTATTCCGGATCTTATTCTGTTTTTTTTTTGTTTTGTTTTTTTAAGAAATTGATGCCATGTTTCCGTGTTGGAAACCATTCGGAAGATTCAGACGGCTTTCGGTGGCTTTTCAGTCGAGTGAGTTCCCGAGAAATTGTGAAACAGCTGGGCATGTCACAACTTGTCCTGTGAGACTTCCAACACGGACATGCTTTTTGTTGTGCGCCATTGCGGCTCCGTCCCAACGCGCGAATTCCTCCGCACGTCTTTCATTACAAAATCTCCTGTAATGTGCCGCAAAAGTGCTGATGTCCACCTCTTCTGCAATTTCTCTGGTAGTCAGACGACGTCTGGGATCAACATAGCATTCACTTTGGAAATGATCTGGTCATTTCAGCCTGTCGATGGCCGCTCGGAGCGCGGCGCGCCCTCCGCCGCTGTGGGCCGTCTTTAATCCAGTTGTAATGCTCCTTAATCTGTGTGATGCCCAGAGTATCCTCACCGAAAGCCGTCTGAATCTTCCGAATAGTTTCCACCTGGCTGTCTCTCACAGTTTCTGGAAAAATTTGATTCAGCGCTGCTCCAATCGCTCAGCCATTTCCCTGACAATGAAAATCCGACGAGGGGGGGTGGACCAGTGCTCACTCAAAGCCTGCCCACAGGCGAATGACGCAACCGACAGGCGTGAAAAAACTCATGCATGCGCACGAAGGTTCAAGCTTGGCTGATGCAAGCGCACATGATTCAAATCCATATAGTTTTTGAAAAAATAAAAAGGTCGGATACTTTTCTAACAGACCTCGTATTGAAACTTAAATGATGGTGACCACACAAAACATGAATCTTGGGATCATATCGTCTGCAATGAAGATAAATGTAAGAAACACTGCAGGGATAAGTAAGTTCTTTCAGCTTCTGCCTTTTTCCCCAGGGTTGTCACATATGATGCTATATGGATCTGCATGTTGAGTTGGCACAGGCTTTACACCAACTGCCCCTCCTGACGTAACTACATTTGGCACAAGTTTTACGCTGATTTGGCACAAATTTTTATTTCTTATGCACATTAGATGATGGTTCTGAATGCAAGTGCATTAACCAGTTGGCCACCACACTGCCCACACAGCCCTAGCAGATACTGACCTGAAATCTACCCTCAAGACTAGTAGGTTTGTGCCTCTCTTTTTGTTTGTTTTTTTGTGTGTGTGTTTTTTGTTTTTTATGAGAGGGTGTCGTGGGAGGCTCTGGTTGATTTCATATGGAATGACAACTGGGCCACTCACAAAATTGACACATCAGACAGTTCTAATTTGTTCAGGCAAACGTGCAAATGGCTTAACACAAAAGAGAGGGGTGAACAACCTCCCAGCAAATACTCCTCTTGGATAATGGAGCGTTCCAGCAATATTACAGGGTCAGTAAAGAACAATCTGACCAAAGAAAGGGTGGGCAGATGCTGTGCAGTTTTGTTCCAATTTTTTTTCACCCCTTCTCAGCTTGAAGTACAGCATGTTCTTTGCTTAAAAGACAAAAGCACTATCAACAATGCAACAAATGTATGAAAATGACACACAGCCACTTGGAGGGCACATACCATTGCCGATGCCAGTCACCATGATGTGGAAAAAGTACAAAATGGTTTTCAGGCTATCTAATCTATGTTTCACCACAATGCCCATTTCCAAAGTCTAACGGGCCTTCAGAGGAGAGTTTCATAATATTAATGTTCCTTTATTGTTTGCGCAATCTATCCAAAATGTAATCTAAAAAATATTTAAAAAAAAAAGATTCTAAATTCTTATACAGAATAAGGTTTATCAGTTTGAACATTAAATATCTTGTATTTCTGGTGTATTCAACTGAATATAGGTTGAAGAGGATTTTCAAATCATTGTATTCTGTTTTTATTTTATTCCAACTTCAATGGAATTGGGGTTGTACATTCTTGTGTAAATTCATGTAAATCCATTCAAAGCCACAATGTCTTTTTTCCAATGAAAGAAAGTCTCGATTAATAATAAAAAAGCATTACATAATCTTGTCTAAAATCCTGTTTGAACAGCACAATGTTTATTTTACAAGGAGAGAAAAAATGTTACCGTGTTTCCTGAGGGCACAGTTCACTTTTCCTGTTATCTTTCAGATGTGTTAATGAAGCCAGTGACAATTCCACGGATTCTTGTCAAACTTTTTCAAACCGTCTTTCTGTCTGATGTCGCTCCGTGACACAGACCAGGGTCAGTCATGTCACAGACATGTCCACGTGCTACGTTTAGCTTAAGCGTCTTGCAGGGGACACACCGTGTGGCTGCAGCAACCAGCCAGTCCCGCTTTACGATGACTGTCGCAACAACTACGCTTTGAGTGGCATTTTTTCCTCCGTGAAGTTCCGCGGATCCGAGGACAAAGATTTGTATCTGTAACACACAGATCAGTGTCCGCAAACTTATAAAACTTGTAGGATTTCATAAAAAAAAGAAACGCTTTGCGAGAGGCATTTTAAAAACTCAGTAACGATCCGAATTACAGAGTACAACACTAACACCCCCCTTCTCCCCATGATGAAATCTGCAGAATTCCTCAGATCTGTGGACTATTCACAGCCCTGGTTAAATGTATTCTTTGTCAGCTGATGACTGGCAACTTGAGCACGCTCAAAACTGTGAGTGGATATGAGACAGTGCTTTCCGGTTGTACTTTTGTTTACCGTTTTGTCCTGTACTTGTTCTTAGCTTGCCACTGGATGCCCTGTAGACATTTGTTTTATTGGCATGTTATCTTAAGCCACAAAAATGTAGTATGATACATAAAATGAGCTACTTACAAAGAACATTTACTTTTTCTCACTTCTGTAATACAGTGCGATGAAAAAAAAAGAGCATCAATGGCGCAGAGCTCATACGTGTTTATACTCCAAACAATTCCCACAGTATGCACTTGAAGAAAATGATGACACATCACAAATAAAATTCTTTACCAATATCTGTTAATTTTCTAAGAATCACTTCAGCATTTACTACACTATTGTGTAAATACAGTTTTGAATGAACCCTTAAGCACCAGGTGAAATGTTTACAGCAGTGTGTAAACTGTCTTGGGAGGTAGAAATTTACACACTGCTGAAAATATGTTTGCTGGTTACTGAGGTTCTCTTCCAAAAACTTTATAATAACGTGTAAATTCTCTGAAAGCGTGTCTTATTTCAGTGATGGTGGTGGGGTGGCAGAGGTTTCCCCTCATCAACCATGCAATTTGGGAATTTCACTCTTTTTCTAGAGGTGCACCGATCAGGATTTTTTAGGCCGATCACCGAAATTTTGATCGGCCGATACCGATCAAGTACATATTTGGATCATGCCCAAAATAAGAATATAGGTCTAATGTACAGGACTATTTTTGCATTAAAACTTAAAGATGAAAACAAAAAACATGCATTCAAATAAAGACACTAGAATAAACTGCCAACTTTTGTTTTATTACACTGACTTTGTTCTACCAGCAAGCTTTTCTTTTCCATGTTTCATGTTGCTCAGGTTACAACCTACAGAACGTTGAGAATGTAAAATACAGCGCTCATTCTATGGGGTTAAAATTGTCTCATTAATATTTGTAAATGCACACAGGGTGATCTACAAATCATTGATTTGCAAATGTGTTCAGATATCCTTCCTCTTCTTCTTCTTCGTCTTTCGGCTGTTCCCGTTAGGGGTCGCCACAGCAGATCAATCGTTTCCATCTCACCCTGTCCTCTGTATCTTCCTCTGTCACACCAACCACCTGCATGTCCTCTCTCAGCACATCCATGAACCTCCTCTTTGGTCTCCCTCTTCTCCTCCTGCCTGGTGGCTCCACCCTCAGCATCCTTCTCCCTATATACACTGGGTCCCTCCTCTGCACATGTCCAAACCATCTCAATCTCACCTCTCTGACTTTGTCTCCAAACCGTCCCACCTGAGCTGTCCCTCTGATATGTTCATTCCTGATCTTGTCCATTCTTGTCACTCCCAAAGAGAATCTCAACATCTTCAGCTCTGCCACCTCCAGCTCTGCCTCCTGTCTTTTTGTTAGTGCCACTCCACAAATGCAAATTTCATATTTGTAACTTGTAAATTGGTCTTTGCAAATAATGTTGTATTTGCAAATATAAAACTTAATTTGTAAAAAAAAAAAAAAAAAAAATTACATTTGTAAAACTGGAAATTGTATTTGTGAATTGAGTTTCAGCATTCGTGGATCACCAATTACATGCATTCATCGCTTTCCTCTGTGACGTAATTTTGAGACATTCTTTTCGCGAAATCCACAGATCCATAAACAAATGCCTACTGATTCACAAATACACACTCACTCACACTGGCTATCCACTAGATGGCAGTGTGGTTCCATTCATTACACAGCAGTCTATTTAGATCTCAGCCATTTGACTCATTTTGACTTCTGATATGAGCTGGACGGACATGGACTACATTAGATGATGGCGACTGCTCTTCTTGTCCGTCCAGCTCATATCAGAAGTCAAAATGAGTTTACGTCACAGAGGAAAGCAAAAACAAAATAAACAAAACGGTGTTTCACTTTGAAGTTATTAATTCAGACTGGACTCTATCATTCTAACTTGACTCGTCAGAGAGCCGCGCAGCGTTTGGAGCTGTGTTAACAGAAGGGAGGATGATTCTCGTTTCTTTCTCGCAACAAGACAGGAGTCCCAGTTAGTAACTTTAATCTGCACAAACGTGACTCACGATTGACATATTCAGGGATGAAAGTGGTGAAAAACAAAAAAGCTGAAACCCAAAATTACCCCCCAAACACCACCCGCAAGAAAATGTTTCAATTCTAGAATCTCTGAAATGCAATCTGGGACTATTCCAGACAATAAACTGGAGTGAGTGCTGAATCCATTTAGGTGAGAAAAAACAACTTTCCTTATTAAAATTCATTCCAGTAGTAGTCTGCTCTTACTAGGATGCAGCAGTTTTCTAGTTTGGCAGATAGTTCTGGAGGAAATCACTGAAGAAATTAACATATTGAAAACATGGTTTGACCGAAACAAACTGTCATTAAACTTAAATAAGACAGGGATGAAATGGAGGTGTAAGAGACACTAGGTGTTCACAGGAAACACTTATTTATTTCTGTATGTATGTATTTATTTATTTATGTATGTTCATTGTTAGTTGCTATTAATATTTTCTGTTGTGTTTCTATTCAGGTTCTTTTTGTCTCTTTCTCTAAAATTGTATATAATAAGCATAAATTTAAGAAATATTACAATTTGAAAACAAATGCACCCGAACGTGATGACAGCTGCAAATGCGTAATGCTAACTTTTAACATTGAAAATGCCATAGACATGCTAACGCGTTAGCATTGTGCCCGTTTTTAAGTTATAAAATACATCTAACTGTTGCAGAAGACCATAACAGGTCAGTTTAACATAGAAATGGTAAATAATACTCACAGACGTATGCTCTTTAGGGTTTTAGCGGGGGAAAATTAAGCGAAAGAAAGTATAAACGAAGCAATAGATCGAAGCATTGCTTCAATCTGTGAACCACTGCTTCGACTGGTTCAAGGTTCAGAGCAAAGGCCGCACTGCAGAAAAGTTGATCACGGACCCGCTGCAGGTCTGTAATCAATGTAGAGAAATTATAATTTTCCTAACAGACACCCCCCAAAACAACTGTGCACTGTTGTGATCGTCCTTTTGATCGGCGCATTTTGCCGATCACAGATCAAGGCATGATTGGCAGATAATGATCGGTGGCCGATCGATTGGTGCACCTCTACTCTTCATCAACAAAGTCTTATGTATTCCCTAAAACTCAAAATTTCAAATTCAGCAAGGAAGAATGGTGAACAGTGACTAGTAGGGCTGTCACGATTAGGAATTTCTGGAGACGATTAATCAGACAAATAATTGCGATTGACGAATATATTATCTTTTTTTTTTTTTCCCATCTTTATATTCTACTATTGTAGTATAATTACACAACTCTGGAAGAACATTTGGCTTCTGTGAGTGGAGAAACTGGGAATGGTGCAACATTTTTATTTTTATCTTCATTTTACATACAGTCCCAACTTTTTCTGAATTGTGGTTGTTTCTGTTGCATTTCTGAAATTGTTTCTCCTCATCAGTCACGTTTTGTGCTTAAACACTGCATTAAGCCCATATTGAACAACTAATACCTTTGGAAAGTAACAGCTGTTAAAGTTCAGAGTTCTCACCTGCTTTTTGTGATCTGTGCATCTGAACATCACCACAGCTTCTCCATGTCAGGGTTTTTTGAACGTGTCGCGCCTGCATTCAGGAATCTCCCTCACAGTCTGCAGCCTGTTAACTCCGCGCGCACGCACACACAGGCACAGACAGACAGACACCGACCACTCCGCATTTTAGATGCTTTTGAAGAAGACGGCACTGTTTAATCGGCCGTCAGCCTCCTTGTTATTGTCCCGCCTTAAGACGAGAGCGAGGCTGCAGCACAATGACGTCAGATTCTGAGTCGTTTTATGCTTTGTGGATAAAATAAATAATTCACGTAATCGCTAATATGAAAAATAATCGCGATTGACGAATATTGTAATAATTGTGACAGCCCTAGTGACTAGATGAAGAAGAAGAAAACAAACACCACAATCAATCAAGAACTGAAGGAGAAGAAGCATTTTGGGTAAATTCTGTCTTCAACACAAACAACAACAAAACAGGCTATATTTTTTTGCAAGATTCAGAATTCTGCAAGAAAGAATTGTGACCAGTGACCAGAGCTCAGTTGAACCAAAAAAACAAAAAACCACTGAAATCAAATCCATTAAGAAACTGGTGGAGGAGGTGAGTTTTTTGCTGAATTTCACAGTTTGCAGGACAAAAAAAAAAATCATATTTAGCTAAAATTTTAAATTCTCGTGAGGAAGAATTGTGAACAGTGCTTAGATAAAGCAAATAAAACCATTGGAATCAAAATCCATCAAGAACTGAATAACAAGCATTTCACCCTTAAAAAAAATCATATTACAGTGTCTGTGTGTGTTAGAACATTTAATTTTTGTTAAATACATAAAGTGTTTAGAAATCTGAATCATAATTCCACTTCTGGACCACAGCTTTGCACACTTCCAAGAGTCTTGCTTAGCAATGCGCTTCTCATGTGTTTGGTCCAGGTCCAAACAGGGAATATTGCATTCGCAAACTGCACGGCACAAAGCCTGAATTTTAGGTTATCTAAGTACAGGCAAAACTCGTTAACTGCACGCAAGTCGTGTTTCGGCTTTACTCGCTGTCCATTGTGCACCCCGAAAATTTAGACTATTGCATAAAAGTCCATTTGGATTTGACCGTGTTTGGGAGGATTGACCTTCCTCTTTAGATCCTTACTGTCTGTTCAGATTGGGCCAGAATTTATACACGCACCCAACTGGCAATAAGGATAGAACAACATACAGCCCGAGTGTGTTTACACCGAGCGGCCAGCCGTTTGAAGTACAAATTCTGACCTTCAGTTTGGCAACTTTGTCGGAAGTGACGTGACACAGAGCCAAATAATATCCATTTTGCACTACAGTCACCTGCCCAGTTCTGGATCATTGTCAGTTCCGGATCACTGCTGTAGTATTTGCACCGCCGTTTCTCGTAATCAGCGTGAATAAGCTAATACTTGGTACCAATGGAAAGACTGATGTTTTGTCTACAACCAACCACAAGCTTAACTGGATCCAGCCGTCCTTGTGATCAGCAGAGGAATCAAAACATCCCAGTGTCTGCGGTGTGCCGCGCGTTTTCTAACTCACTGCAAGTTTGAAAGTAATGATCTCAGAGATGCAGCAAAGGTGAGTTAGCCATTCGGTGTTTTGGTTCTAGAGTGCGAAAATACTACTTCGGTAGAAAATGTCAGTGTGTTATGTCTTGCTGTTTAATTGTTGCACGCATTTATCTCCAACGCAAAAATTTGCCGGTTGTGGATCACTGAAGCAGCAGCCTCGTGTCAGTACTTGTGAGCCATGTGTACTTTGGGGTCATCTCAACATCAATGGGCATGAAAGTGGGGGCTTTTACTTTTTAATTCGGGAGAAATCTCACCTCCACACTTCATTTTTTGCTCATAAAAACATATAACAGTGCCTTCAGACACTAAGTAAATTCTCATTTAATAAGTATAATTTATATAATTTTGTGTTCAAACACATTCTCGGGCACAGGGTGTATCATTCTGCATTAGAAGGGCTCCAGCCAGATACCAGGAATGCCCCCAAAGTGACATAAAGTGGTGATCCAGAACCAGCAAAATGATCCATTTCCGGCAATATTTGCACCACACATAATGTGGCTTCACACTTTAAGTAGAATGGCTACCCCATCCAGACTTCTTCAGCTAGATAACATCCAATACCCAATACAACAATACCCAATAAAGGATATTCAGTTGCATTATGGCTCCGTATAGCGGGACTTTAAAAAAGGTGATCCGGAACTGGGCAACTGTCTGTACTCCATACAGTAGCCTATACATACATATATCAGTATACAGTACATAGTTCATATTTTAAACAACTTTTTTTGCTGTGTATGTCTTGTTTTTCTTTTCTGTGATGTACAGTAGCTCTGCGGGATCACCCCCATTTCGCCCCCCCCCGTCAATAAAGACTACTGTATTTTCTATTCTATTGAACCGTATCAACAATGTGAATCACTCAACATTTTACCATACATACTCTCACAATCGCATTTTAACACCCTGCATAAAATGGGACCTTTTCGCTCCCACTATGACAACCTTATTGACTTTACGAACCTTAATGCAGTATGTTAGCAACATTAGCTCCCTTACCAACTTTGACTCACCTGTCCAAACTCGGCAACGTTGCCACAGCGTTCTGTTCTGCCATAGCCGTGGAGCGAAAGTAAATATTCAGCTGTACTGTTCGTGATAGAGTTGATTTAACTCCGGCGTGGTTACAATAAAACCCACACGCCTGAACCTGGGCTTCACTCGCTCGCCGAAGGACGCTAACACAGGCCTCTGTGCTGACAAGGTACGTTCGCTGCAATACAGTCACTTATTCCGCATAAAACATATTCGTTATCATGGTAATATAACAGCATTAACCGACGACTGATGCGCTATTCCAAGCAAAAATAAAAATACGTATTTCGTTAGTATCCATCGAGCCGTCTCTTGCAAAATAGTGTCGCTCTACGTATTACGTCATCAAGGACGGACGTGTCATCAAAGCAGCGTGTGCGGCAAAAAGCTTATTAAAAAAATATAAAATTTATTTAAATAGCACTTTAATCAGAAACAATACAAATCGCTTTATATAATGAAACAAGATAAAAAAACAGTTTATATAAAATAAAAAATAAAGCATTAATGACTTCACCATGGAAACTGTGATGCAAAATTGTATATTTGTTTTCCCCCACTTGCATGAACAAAGTATATTGACAGGAGATATATTTAAGAACACTATGCATGTCTGTACATCCGCCTGTACAAAGACTGGCCTCTAATCTCCAAGGCTCTTGGACCAACACTCACCAAATTTGGGACATCAGTCATACCAGCAGGGGAACGATCACATGCACAGTGACTTGATTTAGATATTATTTGTGTCACAGGGTCAGTGAGTGTGAATATTCTGACTCACAGAAACTATATTATTTGAGCTTGGCATAAATATTTGTGACACAACTTACATCAATTCAAAGCAGCTGCCAGGAACCACACAACCTTACAGTTTAAGTCATGTGGTCATCC
Organism: Thalassophryne amazonica; assembly: GCF_902500255.1. Taxonomy (NCBI): domain Eukaryota; kingdom Metazoa; phylum Chordata; class Actinopteri; order Batrachoidiformes; family Batrachoididae; genus Thalassophryne; species Thalassophryne amazonica. The sequence continues at coordinate 75,394,652 of NC_047115.1, forward strand.
AGTGCAGAGTTTTATCCAATGACTGGTGAGGGATTTGTTGGTTCATGACGTCAGGTTCATCAAGCGGTTCTATTATCAGAAGAAGAAAAAATCACATAGAAAGTGGTCACCTTTACAGCTATCATATGATATTTGAAGAGCCTTGCTTCAGGACTTCTAGCTGGAGGCTCATTTTGACAAGGACTTGGACATTGTGTCATCCTTTCATATATTTGCTGTTCTTGAGAGAGAACAGAACATCACATAGTAGCAGGGTGCAAGATGGAACAGTAAACACAGAAGCACAGCCAAGGTGCCGGGATTGTGTACGGGAACTCTGTGCCAAATACAGACTGGATGTTCCAAGAAGGGAACACTGCCAGAGGTGGCTGAGAACAGTAGAGCTATACTAAGGTGCTGTGGGGTCTTCCAGTTCCTGACAGACAGACTGGTAGGCCACTCAACTGGTGGCTGACAAGTAGCAGAAAAGGGAATGTGGCCACTCCAAATTAGCAACATTAGAAAAAAAGAGCATGAGACAACTGAGAAGTACCAGAAGCGGCAGGAAAAACTACAAAATATGTGAGAGATAAAGTCCACAATGGTGGCCATCTGAGGACATGATGATTTAGTGGTTAAAACACTGGTTTTTGAGACTCGTGGATCCTCCTTTCAAACCCCTGTCAGACCAGAAAACCACTGAGGGCCACTGGGCAAGGTCATTTATCCCCAAGTTGGAAGGTGAAAGGTGCATTATTATCACTTTACCAGGGCGTTGCTAGGCCAGTATCATAGATTTACGTCAATGCTATCTGGCTATACCCGCCCGCTGCGCATAAACAAATGACATCATAGCGTGCAGCCCAAGAACTGTCCGCAGAGGGGGGAAAAAAAAACTGTCCGCAGAGGAAAAGATGAAAAGGCGAGAAGTGTGTTTTGGTCCCAGTATGGATATTCCGGATGATTTTCTCATGGATAGTATGACAATGAACAGCAGGTAAAGCAGCCAGCTTGATGAGGAGACGCCCTGCCGAATTTGGAGAGCAGCAGCTGACACGACAAATGTTATGTGAGCCAACTTTTTATGTATGCGTTACGTGTTGTGTATCTCAGTAAAAGTGATAATAATGCAAACAACATGCTTTTGGGGGGTGGTATGCATTTTCAAGAGGCCCAACGTCCATGCCCAGTCGCCCAAAATGACAGCTATTCGCCCAAGTTAGACAAGTGCAAATATCTGTCATTTTTGGCGACTGGGCGTGAACGTCGGGCCTCCTGAAAATGCATACAACCATCCAAAGCATGTTATTGTATTAGTATACTCCATCTTCGACTCTGCCTCTGAGCGCCAGCTCCCCCTCAGCTCCCCCAACAAAAATTTCCTGGCGCCGCCACTGCCGCATGAGTCAGAGAAATTTATTTTACAGCGTCTCAGTCGCGAGAGACTACAACTCCCGTCAGCCTCCGCGGCATCACCCATGCGCCGCAGTCAATCAGCTGTTGAGGCAACTGCTGACTCTCTCGGCACTAGGGTAGCTCGTTTGTCATATCTAACCCCGGCTGAGGCAAACAGAAATATCTTTATTCACAGAGTCCCCAAAAGGTGAACGCTGAAGGTAAACTCGGAAAGGAGAGCGCGCGCGCCGCGTGTACATGTTTTTTAGGGTATGCGTGTGTGTTATGGACAAACACAATATGGATTAAAGCGTGTTGATATGAAATGGACGTGTGAGTGCGATAGGTGAGCGTTTAGAGGTTTAGTTGTGCGCTCGGCGCGGTGCCGCCGCTTGTTCTGGCGCTTTGATGACCTTGGAAACGCGGCTCTCGAAGAGGAATACGCGGATTACCCGGCGGGGGGTGTGTGTGTGTGTGTGTGTGTGTGTGCACTGTAATATGACTGCCTGGAAAGTCCAATTTGTGTCACTGCCGTCACGCAGCTGAACCGATCCAACATATCGAGTGTTGCTCTCAGGATTTAAAATGGAAAAAAAAAAAACTTGTCTTTTTGACAAATGGAAGGCGCGTGCGCATGTGATCCCCTGCAATCTGCAGGGTCCAAAAACCAGGAGCCAAACGGCTGACAGTGTTGGCTTTCGTTTTAAATCATATTTGTCACAGTGCTGTATTTTCTCTCTGTGTGTGCGTCTTTGCGTGCGCGCCTCGGATAACATGCTGAAGCCTGTCTGGCGCTTTCTCTTTAAAATCAATGCGGAATTGTGTTTTAGTTGCTGTTGTCTCAGAAATGTAAAATGAAAGTTTTTTTTTTTAAGTGCCTAAAAGTGATCATCATAAAACTTACCCAACCGGAGCAGTTCATCCATATGCGCACTGTAGGTGCGGATTTCTGAATTACTTTAAATAAATAAATTTAATCCAAGCAGCTGTTAACACACACACACACACACACGGGCTTTGTTCGAGTCCGTGCATTAATTTGAGCTCATTTATGGACGGATCAACGTACAGTGTTGTAGGTGCCTCACGTTCTCCGTTTTTTTTTTTTTTTTTTTTTTTTTTTTTTTTTTTTTTTTTTGAAGTTATTTTGAATGCGGAGGTGTCGTGGGTGGGGCTAAAGTTTGCAGTCGTGTGCGTGGGTCGCTGTGGAAGCGCCTCTTAACCTTGCCGAAGGACGGTTGTATTTACTGACGTATGCAAATGAAGGCAGGGGAGGATCTTGGGCAAAAAGACGCACAGAATCAGTTTCACATTGCAGCTCCGGAGCTCCTGCGTGGAAGGGGAAAATGAGACGTGGCGATCTGCTGAATATCTCCCTGACATCTGAAGAGGAGCTATTATGAATCGTTTTATATTCTTCTAAAGTGTGTTTTGTTAAGAGTCTTGGTGATCCGGCGCTGGGCTTTTCCCCCTGGAGTTGCTGCATTTGATCAGACAGATCGACCGGCCGCGCGCTCCTACATTAATAATAATTAATAATATTAATTAATAAGTCATCGTGTCTGTTTGCAGCTCATCAAACATGCAGGATGATTTACTGATGGACACAAAGAAAGCCCCGGCTCACCATCAGCAAGATCCGACGCACGCAGATCTTCTTTCCTCGACCCCGTCATCGGATCCCACTTCTTCATCATCCGAGTCGGAGAGTCCATCGAGTGGCAGCGGCCAAGTGTCCCCAGCACTGATCAGCAGCAGTAAGGACCAAAGTACCCATGGAGTCGCCGATCCTGCCCGGGTTGAGCTTTCACACCAGGAGACCGGCGGCCCCCTGTCCTCCCCTTCCTCCACGTTTGGGAGCACCTGGTCCACGGGAACCACGAACGCCGTGGATGACAGCTTTTTCCAGGGAATAACCTCCTTGAACGGAACGATGCTTTTCCAGAACTTCCCTCACCACGTCAACCCGGTGTTCGGTGGCAATTTCTCTGCGCAGATCGGTCTGGCTCCTCAGTCCCAACAACAGAGGAGATCCCCCGTCAGTCCCAGTCAGGGCCCGTTCCCCCCCCAGAGGAACGCTTATCATACCATCATGAACAACAGCAAGGGGTCATCATCTTCTTCTGCCGCGTCCCCCGCTTGGAATAACCACCAGAACGCGGCGTGGAGCGCTGCGTTCCAACCCCTGGAGCGGGCTGCAGATCGGCAGGGACCCGCGCAGGGGAGTTGGGTTGCCCTCACCCCTAAACCCCATCTCCCCCATGAAAAAAAACGTTATAACAGCAATGTTATAGCACCCCCAAAGTTCCCAAGAGCTGGTCCCCTCACTCCCAAACCTTGGATCGAGGACACCACCACCTTCAGGACCGACAACTCCAACAAACATACTGCCTTTCCAGGTAAATGATCTCACTTTACGCACGCACAGACCACTTATTAATAAATTCTTTGACATATGTTTGCTCTAAATGATAAAGGAGACTATTATTAAAATGCCAGAGTTGCTATAATTATTATTTATTGATGAAAACTCATTCATGTGAGCATAAATGGTTCCTACTTATGACTAGAGTCCAACCGATACATGGTTGGACGATAGTATCAGCCAATGTGAATAAGCATTTCATCGACATATTGGTATCTGTCAGGAACTCGGGGTAATGTGGCACCAAAGGTTGTGGGACCCAAATGCAAAAACTCAGACAATGGAATTGAAATTGAAAGGCTTTATCGGTCAAAAAATGAGCTTGGATTCGGTACACAGTTAGGCAGTCATGGATGCAGAGGTACAGATAGTCGGCAGGCCAGGGCATCGTCAAAAGGCAGGCTCAGGTCTTTAACATAAGCAGACAAAGTACGTGGGCAGCAGCAAGACGAGGGTCACAAAACAGAGCTGGGTCAGTACACGGCAAAACAAGGCAGAGCTATGAAAAGGCTGGTACGAGGACTGTGAAAATCAACGAACTGGCGGGGCTTGAGTGAAGACAGAGAGTTTAAATAACCAAAGTGGAAATGAGGAAAGTGAGAACAGGTGTGCTGGAAGAACCAGGGAAGAGGGCGTGGCAAACAGAAGAAACAGAAAAGTCAGTGTGGGCGTGACTTAGTGCAAAAATACTGAACAGCAAAAACCAAAAGGTAATTCTGATGAAGAAAAAAAACAGAAATAACAAAATGCAGAGCAAGTGCAATCGAGACAGAGATGACATGCAAACGGGAAAGAAATGACCCCAAAAAACTAGTACATGTTAAAGTGGAACGGACCAGCCAGAATATAAAGACTAAGACAAAACTAGAACGGAACTGACCATGGCTAGAGTATAAAAACTAACAAGAACAAAATGGCAAACAAACCCACAGACGACAGAATAACAGATAATGCCTAAAATGACTAAACAGAAGACTAAGTGATAAACTGAAAACAAAAAGCAGAGACAAAAGTAAACTTCACAGAAAAAGGCCAGACTAAAGCATAATACAAGAAATTAAACTAAACAGAACCAAAACCAAGACTGAAAGTGAAAACTAAGGTAACAATTAATGAAAACAATGTGGCAAAACAGCTACTAAGACAAACTACACAATACTGAATGATGAACAGAAACAAAACCAATGAAACATGAACATGGCAGGAATGCAAATACAGTATGTACAGAACAAGAAAGCAAAGATCAATGAAAAAGTCATAACAGAAAGCACATCAAGGGCAGGACCATGACATCACCCCTCCCCCATGGGCCCACACCGGGGCCCACAAACCCCCCCAAGAACACAACAAGAACCAAGGCACAAACTGACCACGAGAGGGGGGATGGGGGAACGGTGGAGGGCACAGACAACAGAGTGAATGGGCCAGAAACCCAGGGAACCGCCTACAAAAAGGGCAGCATCAACCGGGTGGCCAAAACACCATGCAGGGACAGAAAGCCCTGCAGGAGGGTGACAAAGCAAAAAACAAGGAACAAACAGGCAGTCAGGCAAACAAACAAGCATGGAGTCCGGGGGACGACGTGCGAAGCCATGACGATAAGCAGGAGGCTCAGGAGGTCGGGCAGAGGGAGGACAGGGCCTCGTGACAGAGGTAGCAAATGGACCTGGGTCAGGTGCATGACCAAAACCCTGGCGAGCAAAGGGCAGGAGGGAAGAGCTAACATTACCCCAGAACCCAAGGAACCAGAGACCAAAAACAAGTACCGGGCCCCCAGAATAGGGAAGGCTGCGAATTAATGCCCAAACCCCATATTACATGCAAGGAAGTCCAAAAAAACAGGGAGATTGACAGACAAACAGCCAAATCTGGTGGCCTACGCCTGATAATACTGACACTGAAACATAAACAAAATGCCACAGTAAGAGGATTAACGAACCCAGCAATGAATTAGATACAGCCTAATAGTGAATAAACCACCGAGATAAAAAGCTATGGGAGCCACTGACATACATGTTGTTATCAAAAGAGTTTGAGGAAGCAAAAAACTGCTTAGCTGAAGCGTGCAAAAGTAAAAAAACTCACACAAAAGATTAGGGAGGCGAACAGGAACCAACACTCCAGAATGGACCAGGGGGGTATCTTGATTGAGCCCAAATACGGAGAGCACCAACCAGTTCCAACAAAAAAAGCAAAACAATGAAAGGACCAGACCAACAGGATCTCCTCTTAAAACACATATCAAAAGACTAGGGTTGCTATTAGCTTAGCACCGTAACAATACAAGAGAAATACATTGTGGGAAAAAGGTTCTATGCAAACCTGCCACAAAACGAAAACTGCAGAAAAACCACAAAAAGCATGTTCAAAAAAGAAAATAAAAAACTCAGTTCTGTACATCGTAATCCCCCAGGGCACCCTTGAGGGTGGCGTTGATGATTGGTTCAGATGTAGTGTGGAGGTCATGGATATGTCTGTGCCTTCAATAGTCGTGCACGCTGTGGGTAGACGCAGAAACGTCACCGAAGACTTTGGATATGAATACGTAAGTGACGTCTCATGTGGGGTGTGACAGGTGAAGGCTCGAGTGGTGTGACCTTCTCCTGTAGTTCAGTCGCAGCTTCGTGGCGACCGGAGATGCTCTGATGAGGTCTGAACGTGGGCGCACAGCAGAAACACATGCTGCTGGGTTCTGGGATGTCGTGCTCGCGTGGAAGGCTCCTGTTGCATGCGCGGTGCTGGGAGCAGTGGCGTACTCGGAGAAGGTGGATGACAGCGAGCTCAGGAGGTGGGCATGGAGGAATTAGGTCAGCGGGCACGAGCGCTGCTAGGACTGGAAGGAATTGCGCGCTGTGGATGGACTGCTGACACGGGCGTGCTTCGGTGAGTTGTAACGGCTTCAGTGTTTCTGTTGGTTCAGGATCAGTGGACTTTGTGAGGCAGTCAGGTTGCATGACTTCTCCTGGTGACTCTGCAAGCAAAGTTGGAGACAAGAGCGCTTCTGCTCCCGTCAAAGAGACAACCACAGACGTTCCTTCCCCTGCTGGCAGCACAGGGGAACGTGAGTGGGCCTGCTTCCTCCGCGGCGTGCACTTGGCAGACAGGACGCGGGGTATGCAAGGTTCCACAGGATCCGGTGGCATGCTGTGTTGAGTCATTTCGGAGCTTTCGTGGCATCAGAACAGGGACCTGACGAGGAGTGACTTGTGGTGATGCCACACCTTGGACTGCGGATCCGAACCTCTTGGCTGGCACTTCTCAGCCGGCTTCAGCATTTTAAGCGCCGAGGCGCAGGTGTGGTAGCTGAGGAGGCGGGACGGATGAGGTTGTGGGCCGTACTCTTGGTCACACAGAGACGGTGAAGGAAGCGTCGTGACTGGTGTCGATGCTGATTGCTGGTAGCGGACCGGTGTGTCAGACGGAAGCAGCGTGACTGCAGCGTGGACAGCGTGATAGCTGGGGCGTGTCCGAGCAGGACTCTAGAATGTCGGCTTCAAACAGAAACGTCATTGGGTCGTCAATGTAGGTGGGGATCCCACCTTGCATAAACAGAGACTTGATGTTGGCGAGTTCTGGATAAGATGACATGATTCCGGCTTATCCTGTAGGATGCGGTCTAATGCCGAAAAAATCCGTTGTCATTCCTGCCGACCTGTGCTGTCCAGAAATTCATAAAATAAGTCCTGAATCTTAAAGAACACAGTGGCCGTGTCCTGCAGTGCGAACTGCTCTGACTCAGACTCCTCTTCCTTATCACCATCAATCTAGTCAGATTCGTGTCTTCTGACGGTAGGTAGGCCTCTGGGTGTTCATCCAATTGGGCCGCTTTTGTTCACAAAAAACATCCGTCAAGGCGTAGAAGCTCCGGAAAATAGTCAAACAGCCAAGGATGTAGATTCACCAGGTTCCAGGCTGGTCCTAAATAATCACTTCTCTTCTGGAGCATAACAGTTTCAAAAGCAGACAAAAAAAAAGAGAGATCAGAAAAAATCCTCTTTATCACCTCTAAATCTGGGAGAGCAGCAACAGAGTCCAAGGCAGGAGTGGAACTTGCAGGCTCCATGTTCTGGCCAGTTTGAATTGGCAACCGGGCGGGGGCCCGTCTACTATGGTGGCTGTGTCCTGTAGATATGACCCTTCTGTCTCTGATGTGTAGTCATCATCCAGGTCGGTCCACTCAGACTCACTGTCAAGGAGCTGGTGTGTGGGCGGCAAGTGCATTTCTGGCTGGTAAATCCAGGCTGGGAGGCTTCCTGCCGCAAACAAGTTGTCCAGATCTTCTAATTCTGGAAAAAAGATCGTACAGCCAGGGAGTTCTCCTCCACCACGTTCCAAGCTTTGTCCAAAAAGTCAAATTTTTCTTCGGGGTGAAACAGGAGTGAAAACAGTTAAAGAAAAAATTACCTCAGAAAAAATGTCCTTGATGAGGGCCATGTCCGGGTCCTTGGCAGAGAGAGAGGGTGTCAGACATGACTGGGAGTGAACTTGCTGAGTCCGTTTATGGCCAGTTCGTTCTGTCAGGAACTCGGGGTGATGGGGCACCAAAGGTTGTGGGACCAAATGCAAAAACTCACAGACAATGGAATTGAAATTGAAAGGCTTTATCGGTCAAAAAATGAGCTTGGATTTGGTACACAGTTAGGCAGTCATGGATGCAGAGGTACAGATAGTCGGGCAGGCCAGGGCATTCGTCAAAAAGGCAGGCTCAGGTCTTTAACACAAGCAGACAAAGTACGTGGGCAGCAGCAAGACGAGGTCACAAAACAGAGCTGGGTCAGTACACGGCAAAACAAGGCAGAGCTATGAAAAGGCTGGTACGAGGACTGTGAAAATCAACGAACTGGCGGGGCTTGAGTGAAGACAGAGAGTTTAAATAACCAAAGTGGAAATGAGGAAAGTGAGAACAGGTGTGCTGGAAGAACCAGGAAGAGGGCGTGGCAAACAGAAGAAACAGAAAAGTTCAGGTGGGCGTGACTTAGTGCAAAAATACTGAACAGCAAAAACCAAAAGGTAATTCTGAAGAAGAAAAAAACAGAAATAACAAAATGCAGAGACAAGTGCAATGAGACAGAGATGAAAGAAAACAGAAAAAACAACTAAACATCATGACATGCAAACGGAAAGAAATGATCCCAAAAACTAGTACATGTTAAAGTGGACAGACCAGCCAGAATATAAAAGACTAAGACAAAACTAGAACGGAACTGACCATGGCTAGAGTATAAAAACTAACAAGAACAAAATGGCAAACAAACCCACAGACGACAGAATAACAGATAATGCCTAAAATGACTAAACAGAAGACTAAGTGATAAACTGAAAACAAAAGCAGAGACAAAAGTAAACTTCACAGAAAAGGCCAGACTAAAGCATAATACAAGAAATTAAATAAACAGAACAAAACCAAGACTGAAGTGAAAACTAAGGTAACAATTAATGAAAACAATGTGGCAAAACAGCTACTAAGACAAAACTACACAATACATGAATGATGAACAGAAACAAAACCAATGAAAACATGAACATGGCAGGAATGCAATACAGATGTACAGAACAAGAAAGCAAAGATCAATGAAAAAGTCATAACAGAAAGCACATCAAGGGCAGGACCATGACAGTATCATACTTTTTTCCGCTATGAAAACTTTTATTTTCTCAAATAAGCAATGCAGAAAAACGCTTTGGCTGTTGGAAATGGAGTTGTTACATAGTTGTCCAGCAGAGGGCGGTGAGACCGAAAAGTGATAAGAGAAAGTGGTCACTTTGCCTCGAGTTAGGCAGGAGTCTGTTTTTATGCAAATGGAACATGCTGATTGCCAGTCTGAGTAAGGCAGCATGACATACATTGTTTGGTTGTTGGTTTATATTTATAGTTTGGTGTTTGTGTGTTGTTTTGTTTTTTTTTAATTCTTGTTTAAATTTAAATGTTACCGCCATTTTTTTTTATATGCCTCTATTGTGAATTTTTGCTCCCTAATATCGGCCCTGAAAAACCCACATCGGTCAGGCTCTCCTTGCTATGACCTGGTTGTTGAACTGATTGACGTTTTTTATGTCTTGTAGCCTGTGCTGCCAGTTTGTGTAATGGAACATTTAATACCTTTAATTGCTGATTATTATCAGTTTTTTACACTGTGAGCTGTTGCTGTGGTTTATTAATGGTCTCACTGTGCCAGCACACACTCTGGGTTTAAAGGACACATGATGCATTCAGGTGCTATCTAAAACTTTCATATGAAGTCACAGGGTCATTGCACACATATATTAGCCATGTCAACCGTGATGAATGGAGTCGCTGTCTTTGTTTTAATTTGTAGTTTTACAAAATCAACATCATTATATATTTTGCAAACATGTAGACAGATTATACACATTAAAGGACTTTAACATTGATCAGATATTAAGTTTCTCTAATTTTTATGGCATATTAACTAAAAAAGTGGAGATTTTATGGAACACAAGGCAACTCAGGACTAAACAGAGGCGGCCACAAAGAATATTAATGTTTCTGTTGGCTTATCCTACTATTACGGCTTACAGTTGCAGGGGAGCTGCTGTGTATCAGCATGCGTAGTTTCATTAAAACGTTTTATGTAGACTATGCACTTTACACACACAGCTATATGGCAAATATAGACATAAAATACAAATATTAGTTCTGTGCTAGAAATTTTTGTGCACTGAATTTTAAGTACAGCGGTTCTATTTTTATTTATTTATTTATTGCACTTTTGTTTGTGATTGAAACATGGCATATTTGATAGTGAATATAGTTTGTGTTCAAGATACAACTACATGTTGTGTGAATAATATATTAATGAAGACTATGAACTTTAGAGAGTGGTGTAATTTTTTTATGGTAGACCTTGTATTACATAAGCAATATGCATTTGAAACATAGATGTGAAAAAAATAATATATATATATATATATATATATATATATATATATATATATATTACGTCCGCCGAGGACATAATAAAATCATTAGCATTTATTTATTTATTTTATTAGTATTATTATTATATTATTATTATTATTTTTTGTCTGTCTGTTAAAAGGATTGCGTCAAAACTACTGCACAGATTTTGACAAAAGGTTTACCCACGTTAGATATTAGGCTATGGAAGACTCCATAAAATTTTGGAGTTGATCCAGATCTGCTTTCTGGATCAAGAATCAAGATTTCCCTTTATATAGGCTTTGAAGGATTATGTCAAAACTACTTCACAGATTCTCACCAAATTTACACCACAGATAGATTTATGGCATGGAAGACTCCACTGATCTGGATCCAGATCGACAGATGTCAGAAAACTTGGATTTTTCTTGTTTATAATGCCTCATAAATAAGAAAATTGAGTTTCTTTCAGAAAATACTTAGTCACTAAAATAGTACCGTAACATGAGAAATAAATACTAAAATTTTAAAGATCTAATATGCTTCAATGTGAAAATGCAGAGGGTCAAAACTGGTCCAAAACACAAGCATTTTTTATATAGATTTGAGTGAGCTGTAAATGGACAAATGTACAACTGTGGATCTTCTTTTACATTAGTTAAAGTCATGTAGTACTTAAGTGCAACTGCTAAAAAATTTCTGCATCTGGCATGATAGTGCAAAAGTAATGACTTTTTGAAAGCATATTTTTCTGTACCACTCTTTTCCAGTAGAATCTGTGTCACACCCACTTTTAAAAAGCCACTATATCTCAAAAACCAGTAAAGATATAAGGCAGAAATGTTGTATCCAGGAATCAGCTCAACATCTGCCCCAAGAGGAGCGCTGCACACAGCAAAACTCTCAACAGGTTCAACGTTACCAAGCTCAAAGCTGTGGTTACAAAAGCAGAGTTCCAATAGTGCCTGATGAAAGAATTCATCACAGAGTATTCTGTCCCAGCTACTAAACACTGGGAGGAGCTCAAGAAAGCCATAACAACAATGTACCAAGAGACATTAGAAGAGGAAGCAACAGGACATTCTTTTGTAACTGCTTGTAACGCTGTAATCTGTTAAGGCACCTTGACACAAAATATCAATTTTAATCATAAATAGCAGGCATTTAAGTTGTAATTGCTAACATTGCTAATATGTTTATTACATAACGGCTGAGTGGATCCTTGTCATTTGATTGGTGGGTTGTATGTCATGTGACATGGATTATTCGTACTATTTGCCGCTGTGTTTCATTCACCGTGCAATAGTTCTTTTTTAGCGTGCGATTTTGGTGCTATATGAAATGTGCTATTGCATGCCCCAACTACTGTGTGCACTCGCACTACCAGGGACGGTGTTTAGCTAAACATGGAGGAGTCTGTTTTGCTGACAGACAACAATTTGAAGGAGTTAGTTGACGCTGTTAATTCTTCTAACACACACACACACAAAACAAATCCAATATGCTGTAAGCCATCTGGAGCATGAAGAGCTGTTAGGATGAAAAGCTGGATACATTTTTGACATGATTTTTCAGTGGACTGAAGAAGGTACATGGTTTTGTTTTGGTTTTTTTTGGGTTTTTTTGGAAGTACACAAAGTCAGTGCACAGCATCACTGACGACACTGTCACAATTTTGGACTCCAGTTTAAAGTTCGGGTTGGACTGTTAAGCACCACTGGAACACCAAAATTGTAAGTCTCTTTTCTGTTTTTAAATTAATAAAATATCAGATGGCAAGGATTTATTTAGCCGTTATATTAAACAAATGTTTTTTTCATTATTTTAGTAGAACGATTATTTAATTCAGTGAAAGCTGGAATGTTCGCCTCGTTGAATGGAAGGTTCCATCTTTCACCTCATGAAATATTCCTACCATTGAACTCATAGACATTCATTATTTTTATACTGTATAAACCAGCACAACACCATGAAATGTTAAATGGATTCCTGACATTGGCAGTGCATTAAGTGTGTTGCCATCTCAGAGTATGTGACATATGCAGTCAGTAGCTGACAATGACAACAACAGCAATAGGTTAAATGTATTTCACCCCTTTCAAGGTAATCAAGGGTGCATTAGGTAAATAGGGATATGGAGTTGATAACCATATGCCTTAAGCTGGCCCCACACTACATGATGATACAATGCAATAGTGCCATATTGGCGTAATGCAAAAAAGATGCAGCGTGCAGCATACATTTCACAGTGTGTGCCTCTGTCCGTGCAACAGCGGAGGAGTGGAAACTGCAGTGCTGCACAGGTTTCCCCATTTGTGATCAATGCAGAGCTTGAGTGAGAGACAAATAAATATTTAAAGAGAACATGTATTATTGAGCACTCAAAATGCTACTGTATGTGCAACGATACATGTGACCTACCACCTCACCTTGTCCAGTGTTTGGGCTGCATGCCATAAAAAAGGTGTTTGATTCTCTCAACTGCATGAATTACATAGTCAAACTGTGGGAATTACACTGAACAAAAATATAAATGCAACACTTTTGTTTTTGCTCCCATTTTTCATGAACTGAACTAAAACGTATAAATCAATTTTCTGTATGCACAAAGACCTATTTCTCTCAAATGTTGTTCACAAATCTGTCTAAATCTGTGTTAGTAAGCAGTTCTCCTTTGCTGAGATAAGCCATCCCACCGCACAGATGTGGCATATCAAAATGCTTATTAATCGGCATGATTATTGCTATAATTAGAATGTATATGTGTATATGTGTAGCGGCTGTAATCTGCGTTGGTTCTTTGACTCCTTCCATTTGCTCCCCTCGGGACGTGAACTCATGTTCCCGCCATGGGAGGTGGACTGTCTAACCAGAAGGCTAAAACCCAGGGCGAAGAATCCTTTTAGCTGTGGGGAGTGAGGTTTTACTAACTACTTATGCACAGCGACTGCAATAGCATTTGAGGGCTATGCATGTTTTCTGTCTTGTCCTGTCTATGGCCACACCAAATTTATAGGATATGGACACCTTCATGGGGGAACACCTAGGAAGGTGAGTCCTTTAGGGCCCCTTCACACATAGTACGAAGTTTGGTTGAAGTGCGCATGAAGCAGGAATCGTGTGGAAAACGTGTAAATTGTCCCTGCCTCGAACGCCTCATACACCTGTTGCTACAACTATTGTGCACACCAGCAGATGAAAGACAGTGTGTGCACTGTGTTAACCCATCGATCCCTCTCCGCGGCAGGTGTCAGCCAAATTCCAGCTGACACACACAAACATCTAACACTGCTCATCTGGCATTGAGAAAATGTGGTGGCCATTTGCACTTTTGGCACAACAGTCTGCAGACAATCACTGTCGTGCTGGCAGGAAATTTGTCTAAGTTCCCCACGAGTGTGGTTTTGGTGTGTGCTGAACTGGCAGGAGGTGTGGCCACTGACAGAAGCAGCTGTGGAGATCTGTTGATCTGGACATCCCAGCTGAATAACACGTACTGTGTTTGGACAGACATGGACTAACAACTGCCCACTGTGACGCGCGTGTGTCTGTTTGCTGTCATCACATGGACATAAATAAAAACATATATATCACCGTGGCGATATATGCTGTGGGCTGCAGTGAGCGATTGTGCGTGCGCTTCCTCACTTCCTGCGCTTCCTCCATTGGACAGGCTACCCCCAGGCTGAAACAGACCGTCAGATCAGAACACGCAGCGAGCATTCTGACTTTCACATCACCCATGTGAGCTCTGTTCCATATGACGCGGTGTCAGTTCTGCTGCGCCATCCACAAAATACGCATGTCGGGCAGACGCGCGTGGTCCAGCTGGAAATGTGCCAGCAGATGTGGACATGAGAAGGGTGAACTGCTTCTCATTCATGTCATTTCATGACTGTATGTCTGTGACCATGGGTCCATCTACAGAGAACAGACAGATATTGTTTTGCCCGTTTGATAAGAGGGTTCAATATAAATGCTGTGGTTTTTATGGTGTATCAGTGGCATGATGTGGTTCCATGGGTACCAGCTAGTTTTTATGTTTATTTTATTCCGCGTAAGCGTTGCATTGTGCTTCCACAGGTACCAGCTGGTTTTTATGTTTTATTTATTCCGCATAAGCGGCAAGATGTGGTGCACCTCGCACTGTGTTCTTGCTCGAAAGACACTGTCGCATGCACAAACCCTTGCACCAGGATCGTGCATGCCTGCCCGTCGGTGTGATGTTTCGTGGTGCACTAATTCGAACTGTTTCGTGCTGTTGCACTGTATTCGACCAACTTTGTACTATGTGTGAAGGGCCTTTATGATGTGCAGCTTGTTTTTACTTTACATCAACTTTTATTAATGCTAAACCGATAAACCCACTAAAAACTTTAGTGCAAGTTACAGGTATCACTAACGTTTAGTACTGACTCGGTACACTGTTGGCTACTGATAAGCCACTTTTGAGATTAAACACTGTCAGGGCTTCTGAGTAAAATCAAAGACAATCACAAACCCCAAAACGATCAACGAGCCAGAGCTTCTGCCTTTATGCACACTGTCCACTACTGCCCGCTGCTGCCCGCAAAGAAGTGTCATTTACTTTCCACATACTACAACACAGACAGTGGGCAGAGACATGAATCACAAATCAATTTTCACTCAAGCTTTCACTTATAAACAACTAATTCCAGTGTTGCACACTGAACGGTCCCCCCTAAAAACTGTCCGCCCTGCCTCCACTGCACATGCGTCATTTTGGACCACAGCAGCACATCTGAGATGGAGTCTCTTCACCTAAAGCGTCAAATGGATTAATGGGATTATTAACCATCACATGACAAGGCAAAAGCTCTTAAATCATTCTAAAGTCAGTTTTAAACAGAAATGAGGTTGTTTTAAGCAGAAAGAGGCGATATTCCGTGACGCTTTGAAATCACGGATGCCCAGTGAACGCAAAACCTAGCAGTCCATGTAGCTGTGTCACTCTGACTGCTCCTCCGTCTTTTATGATGAAATAATGCTGAATTTATGTGGAAATGATTGTTGTACAAAACCTTCAGATATCTGTTGCTGAGACAGATGATGACTGGAGTGCAGTTTTAAGCAGAAACAAGGTGATAATCCGTGAACCACGGCTCATGATGCATGTGCAGTGAGGCCAGGGCGGACCAACTTTAGGGGGGACCGTTCGGTCTATGACACCGAACAGTTTAGCGACATTAACTGTAACTCTTTTTTTTTTTAAACATATGTTTATTGAGTTTTAATAGCTTACAACAAAAACAGTATTTTAATACACTGAACAGGCATGTAACAACCAAACTATAAAATATTCCACTCCCCCACCCCAAAGGTGACTTAAAAAAATAAATAAATAATAAAATGAAAGAGAAAATAAATAAATTAAATGGATAACGACATTACATCATCATGCACAGCTTAATGTCACATAGTGTTGTGTGGGCCGCCAGAAGAGGAGGGTACTGCTGGCCCACCACCAGAGGGCGCCCTGTCTGGAGTGCAGGCTCCAGGCACCAGAGGGCGCAGCCGCCTCACAGGAGCAGCCAGGGTGACAGCTGTCACGCATCACCTGCAACAGCTGTTACCAATCATCTGATCGGCAGGAGTACATCAGCGGGACGACGTCTCCACCTCTTTGCCGAGATATCGTTTCTACCTGGAAGGTAACGTTCTCAGCTGACTGTGACAGGAATATCTGTGCTTGTGTGTGTTTGGACAGCAGATAATCTGTTTCTTTTTCAACGAGAGGTGGAGGTAGTTTTCCTGCCGTGTGGATTGCTGGGTGCAAACGCGCCCACATTTAATTGTTTGTTGTTCCTCGCCAGCAGTACCAGGTCCGACACGCGGAGGCAGTGGCCACCTGGGAGTTCGGGACTTGGTGGCTCCAGTATTCCCGGGGTCTGGTGGCGGAGGAAATCGTGTGGTTCCGGTTCTGCTTTGGACAGACGTCTCCTATCTTCGAGCCTGCCCACACGACATCTTTGTGAATTGACTTTTTGACCATTGTTGTAATCTGTTGTATTTGTTGTGCGCATTCACAACAGTAAAGTGTTGTTATTTGACCTACTCCATTGTCCGTTCATTTGCGTCCCCTGTTGTGGGTCCGTGTACCTACACTTTCCCAACAGGATATCTCGGCCAACGTCATGGACCCCGAGGGGCGTCAACCGGCTGTTGAACGGCCAATGGAAGAGCAGGGCGCACAGGCGTCTGCAGGAGGAATGGTCGGTGAGTTGCAGCGATTCCTCACCGCTTTTACGGCTCGGTTGGATCTAATGACCGAGCAGAACGTCCTCCTTAACCGCAGGGTGGAGGCTCTCGCCGCGCAGGTGGAGGTGCGCCCTCAGGGCGCTGCTGCGGCTCTCCCTCCTGTCGATCCTGTGCGCAACAGTGACGTTCCACAGGTCGTTCAACGACCCCTCCCACCTTCTCCTGAAGCATACATAAGCCCTCCAGAGCCGTACGGGGGTTGTGTGGAGATGTGCGCGGACTTTCTTATGCAGTGTTCGCTCGTCTTCGCACAACGTCCCGTCATGTACGCGACTGATGCTAGTAAGATAGCTTATGTAATTAATCTGCTTCGCGGCAAGGCACGCGCTTGGGCTACAGCGCTCTGGGAGCAAAATTCACGGCTTCTTCTGACATATGATGGGTTTGTGAGGGAGTTCAGAACAGTGTTCGATCACCCAAATAGAGGAGAGACCGCTTCAGCCGTGCTGCTGTCAATGAGACAGGGGCGCCGGAG
Organism: Thalassophryne amazonica; assembly: GCF_902500255.1. Taxonomy (NCBI): domain Eukaryota; kingdom Metazoa; phylum Chordata; class Actinopteri; order Batrachoidiformes; family Batrachoididae; genus Thalassophryne; species Thalassophryne amazonica. The sequence continues at coordinate 75,412,106 of NC_047115.1, forward strand.
CGCAGCTGTTTATGCAGTCGACTTCCGCATCGCGGCTGCGAGGTCCGGCTGGAATAACGCTGCCCTCCGCGCCGCCTTTGTAAACAGACTGTCGTTGGTCCTGAAGGAGCTCCTGGTGGCCAAGGACGAACCGCGGGATTTAGACGGGCTTATTGATCTCGTTATACGATTAGAAGAACGCCGTCGGGAACGAGACGAAGGGCGTGGCTGGGCACGCGCCGTCCCTCTCCCTTCCGGTTCCGACCGAGTTCCGCCCTCCCCACGCTCCACGGCCTCTACGCTCCGTGTGGTGACAGCTCCCCCTGCTGATGAAGCTATGGACACGAGCAGGGCCAAATTTAGGGCACCAGATAGACAGAGGAGGCTGGCCCGCGGAGCGTGCTTTGTTTGTGGCTCAATAGAGCATCAAGTAAGGGACTGCCCCGAGCGGTTAAAACACCAACGCCCGCCCCTAGACACTGGGTTAGGGGTGGGCCAAAACATTCACGTGGGACATACCCATATTGCCACACGACTCCCAGTGACAATCCTTTATGAGGATTTAACCCTGAAGGCCCCAGCACTGGTGGACACGGGCTCTGAAGGGAATCTGTTAGACAGCAGATGGGCCAGGGAGATAGGGCTCCCTCTGGTGGCGCTTACCAGTAACTCTGGAGATCGAGTTTTTTGTGACTCCTACTACCTCCCGTGTGATTTTAGGGTTCCCCTGGATGTTAAAACACAATCCCCGGATCGATTGGCCATCCGGGGTAGTGGTTCAGTGGAGCGAGACCTGCCATCGGGTATGTTTAGGTTCCTCGGTTCCTCCCGGTTCCCAGGCTAAGGAGGAGGTCAGAGTCCCGCCCAATCTGGGGACGGTGCCGGTGGAGTACCATGACCTTGTAGATGTGTTCAGTAAGGATCTGGCGCTCACCCTTCCCCCCCACCGTCCGTACGATTGTGCCATTGATTTGGTTCCGGGCGTTGAGATCCCGTCCAGCAGGTTGTACAACCTCTCACGACCTGAGCGCGAATCAATGGAGACTTACATCCGGGACTCATTAGCTGCCGGGTTGATCCGGAATTCCACCTCCCCGATGGGTGCAGGTTTCTTTTTTGTGGGTAAAAAAGACGGCGGACTTCATCCATGCATTGATTATAGGGGACTGAACGAAATCACGGTTCGTAATTGATACCCGTTGCCCCTATTGGATTCAGTGTTCACGCCCCTGCATGGAGCCCGAATATTCACTAAGCTAGATCTTAGAAATGCGTATCACCTGGTTCGGATCCGGAAGGGAGACGAGTGGAAGACGGCATTTAACACCCCCTTAGGTCACTTTGAGTACCTGGTCATGCCGTTCGGCCTCACAAACGCCCCCGCGACGTTCCAAGCTTTGGTTAATGATGTCTTGCGGGATTTCCTGCACCGATTCGTCTTCGTATATCTAGACGATATACTCATCTTTTCTCCGGATCCTGAGACTCATGTCCGGCATGTACGTCAGGTCCTGCAGCGGTTGTTGGAGAACCGGCTGTTTGTGAAGGGCGAGAAGTGTGAATTCCACCGCACATCTTTGTCCTTCCTGGGGTTTATCATCTCCCCCAACTCCGTCGCTCCTGATCCGGCCAAGTTTGCGGCTGTGAGAGACTGGCCCCAACCCACTAGCCGTAGGAAGCTGCAACAGTTCCTCGGCTTTGCTAATTTCTACAGGAGGTTCATTAAGGGCTACAGTCAGGTAGTTAGCCCCCTGACAGCCCTGACCTCACCAAAAGTCCCCTTCACCTGGTCGGATCGTTGCGATGCCGCGTTCAAGGAGTTGAAACGGCGCTTCTCGTCTGCACCCGTTCTGGTGCAGCCCGATCCTAGTCGCCAGTTAGTGGTTGAAGTGGACGCCTCGGACTCAGGGATAGGAGCTGTGCTTTCCCAGAGCGGGAAGACCGATAAGGTCCTTCACCCGTGTGCCTACTTTTCCCGCAGGTTGACCCCGGCCGAGCGGAATTATGACGTCGGCAATCGAGAACTCCTTGCGGTGAAAGAGGCTCTTGAAGAGTGGAGACATCTGTTGGAGGGAACGTCCGTGCCATTCACGGGTTTCACTGACCACCGGAACCTGGAGTATATCAGGACCGCCAAGCGGCTGAACCCCAGGCAAGCCCGCTGGTCACTGTTCTTCGGCCGTTTTGACTTCCGGATCACCTACCGTCCCGGGACCAAAACCAGAGATCGGATGCCTTGTCCCGGGTACATGAAGATGAAGTCAAAACGGAGTTGTCGGATCCACCGGAACCCATCATCCCGGAGTCCACTATCGTGGCCACCCTCACCTGGGACATAGAGAGAACCATCCGGGAGGCCCTGGCACGAAGCCCGGACCCCGGAACTGGGCCGAAGAACAGACTCTACGTCCCACCAGAAGCTAGAGCTGCAGTCCTGGACTTCTGTCACGGCTCTAAGCTCTCCTGTTATCCAGGGGTGCGAAGAACCGTGGCAGTTGTCCGGCAGCGCTTCTGGTGGGTGTCCCTAGAGGCCGACGTCCGGGATTATATCCAGGCCTGCACCACCTGCGCCAGGGGCAAGGCTGACCATCGCAGGGCTTCGGGACTGCTCCAGCCGCTGCCCGTGCCCCATCGCCCCTGGTCCCACATCGGCCTGGATTTTGTCACGGGCCTCCCGCCGTCCCAGGGCAACACCACCATTCTCACGATAGTGGACCGATTCTCCAAGGCGGCCCACTTCGTGGCCCTCCCGAAGCTCCCGACGGCCCAGGAGACAGCGGACCTCCTGGTTCACCACGTCGTCCGGCTGCATGGGATCCCAACAGACATCGTCTCCGATCGCGGTCCCCAGTTCTCCTCGCACGTCTGGAGGAGCTTCTGCCGGGAACTGGGGGCCACGGTGAGTCTCTCATCCGGGTATCATCTCCAGACCAACGGGCAAGCAGAACGGGCCAATCAGGAGATGGAGCAGGCCCTGCATTGTGTGACAGCCGCGCACCCGGCGGCCTGGAGTACCCATCTGGCCTTGATCGAGTATGCCCGTAACAGCCAGGTGTCGTCAGCCAATGGCCTCTCCCCTTTCGAGGTATGTTTGGGGTACCAACCTCCTTTGTTTCCGGTGGTTGAGGGAGAGGTCGGTGTGCCCTCGGTCCAGGCCCACCTACGGAAGTGCCGTCGGGTGTGGCGTGCCGCCCGTTCTGCCTTGCTGAGGGCCCGGATGAGGATGAAGGCCCATGCAGACCGTCAGCGGACCCCGGCCCCTACGTACCGGCCAGGGCAGGCAGTGTGGTTGTCTACCAAGGACATACCCCTTCAAGTGGACTCCCCTAAACTGCAGGACCGGTATATCGGTCCGTTCAAAATCATCAAGGTCATCAGTCCAGCCGCAGTGAGGCTTCAGCTTCCGGCCTCACTGCGGATCCATCCCGTTTTTCATGTGTCCCGGATCAAGCCCCATCACACCTCACCCCTCTGTACTCCCGGTCCGGCACCACCTCCTGCCCGGATCATCGATGGCGAGCCGGCTTGGACTGTGCGCTGGCTCTTAGATGTCCGTAGGATGGGCCGGGGCTTCCAGTATTTGGTGGACTGGGAGGGGTATGGACCTGAAGAACGCTCCTGGGTGAAGAGGAGCTTCATCCTGGACCTGGCCCTCCTGGCCGATTTCTACCGCCGCCACCCGGACAAGCCTGGTCGGGCGCCAGGAGGCGCCCATTGAGGGGGGGGGTCCTGTTGTGTGGGCCGCCAGAAGAGGAGGTACTGCTGGCCCACCACCAGAGGGCGCCCTGTCTGGAGTGCGGGCTCCAGGCACCAGAGGGCGCAGCCGCCTCACAGGAGCAGCCAGGGTGACAGCTGTCACGCATCACCTGCAACAGCTGTTACCAATAATCTGATCGGCAGGAGTACATCAGCAGGACGACGTCTCCACCTCTTTGCCGAGATATCGTTTCTACCTGGAAGGTAACGTTCTCAGCTGACTGTGACAGGAATATCTGTTGCTTGTGTGTGTTTGGACAGCAGATAATCTGTTTCTTTTTTCAACGAGAGGTGGAGGTAGTTTTCCTGCCGTGTGGATTGCTGGGTGCAAACGCGCCCACATTTAATTGTTTGTTGTTCCTCGCCAGCAGTACCAGGTCCGACATGCGGAGGCAGTGGCCACCTGGGAGTTCGGGACTTGGCGGCTCCAGTATTCCCGGGGTCTGGTGGCGGAGGAAATCGTGTGGTTCCGGTTCTGCTTTGGACAGACGTCTCCTATCTTCGAGCCTGCCCACACGACATCTTTGTGAATTGACTTTTTGACCATTGTTGTAATCTGTTGTATTTGTTGTGCGCATTCACAACAGTAAAGTGTTGTTATTTGACCTACTCCATTGTCCGTTCATTTGCGCCCCCTGTTGTGGGTCCGTGTACCTACACTTTCCCAACACATAGTTAAGGTATCAACAGTTAGGGACATATTAAGTTTCCAGAGTTTCTTGTTTCTTCAACTTTACAGTTCTCTAAAAATGCAAGAAAGGGATTCCAGATCTCTTTAAATTTGGCTGATTTCTTTTTAGTGTATATGTTAACTTTTCGAGAACAAGGCATGATGATAGTTCTTTCAGCCAACGACCAACAGAAGGTCTCCTAATGTCTTTCCAGCAAAGAGAGATCAAACGTCTAGCCTGTACTAAACATAAGTCCGTGAGTTTCTTCTCTTCGCTGTTTAGCATACAGTCCTTTGGATATAAATTAAGAATACAAAGTGCAGTCGGGTACTGGATTCCGGGTCATCTGAGAAATGCATTTTAGAACTTCATTCAAGAAATTTCGTATCTCAGGACAGTCCCATAGACAGTGAAGTAAGGTGCCCTTTTCAACATTGCATTTAACACAGATATCAGGAATATTTGGATTCATCTTATTCAGTTTATCTGGAGTAATATAAGTTCTCATAATCCAGTTATATTGAATCAGTCTAAGGTGGGTATTTACTGTTACAAGTTGAGCCTTCGAGCACACCTCTCTCCAATCCTCCTCTGAGAGGTCTATTTTCAAGTCAGTTGCCCATTGAATTTTCCTGTGTTCAGCAGAGTCTATGATTTGTCACCAGTATATTATAGAGTAAGGATATTTGACCCTTGCCAGTATGATTGTTCACTGCTATGTTTTCTAACAGGGACAAAGGGGGCTGTGTATAAGAGTGCATCTGTGCATGAACAAAACTTTGTAGCTGTAGGTATTTAAATAGGTGTGTCCGAGGAATGTCATATTCATTTCTGATTTCTTCAAATGAAACTAATTTACCTTCTTTGTGCCCTTTGTTGCCCACATTTTAAAACCTTGGTCTTTTCTGCCAGGAGTGAAGTTATCATTCCCCCATATTGGTGAGAAGCCTGAAAACATAGTGGATTCACCAAGAAGTGATTGCACATTGTGCCAGACGTTAATTGTGTGTTGTGAAAGTGTAGTGACACGGACCCTCAACAGGGGGCGCAAATGAACGGTCAGTAGATGAGCCAAAAAGTAACAATTTAATGTTGTGAAGGTGCACAACGAATACACAGACAATCTCAGAATCTGATAACAGTCAATCCACAAAGTTGACGTGTGGGCAGGCTCGAGGATAGAAGACGTCTGTCCTGAGAAGAGCCGGAACCACACGATTTCCGCCGCCACCGAACCTGGTGAATACTGGAGCCGCCAAGTCCCGAATTCCCAGGTGATCACCGTCCCCGACTGTCGGATCTGGTACTGCTGGCGAAGAGCAAAGACAATCAAGTGTGGGTGTGTGTACACCCCGTAACAACAACGGTGGGAATGCCACCTCCACCTCTAACACACTCTCGTGCAGCGTCTGTTTAACCACTTATCTGACGGACGTAGGACGAAACAGTTGCGACCCACGCCGGTCCTCTGGTTGACAGCTGCAAAACAATAGCTCTTGGAATCAATTAATACAGGCAGAGAAAGTTACCTGCATAGAAGTATGATATCTCGGCAACGAGGTGGAGATGACGTCTGGTCTTTATGGAGTGAGATGCTGTAGAGTAGATGGGTGACAGCTGTCAAGAGCTAATGAGTGACAGCTGTCACCCCCGGCTGTGTCCGTGGCGGCAGCGCCCTCTCGTGCCTGAAGCCCGCACTTCAGGCAGGGCGTCCTCTGGTGGTGGGCCAGCAGTACCTCCTCTTCTGGCGGCCCACACAACATTGTGTTCCTCAAAAAAGGGTTATCAGTAAGCCGATTCAATTTTTTGACAGAGGCAGAGTACAAATAAGTGTCAAGTCGCAAGCCTTTGGTGCAAGTACTTTCAAGTTGTACCCAAGGTAGGTAAGGTTCAGGCGAGAACCAGTGTATTGCAGCTTTGATTTGAGCAGCCCAGAAATACCATTGTAAATTGGGTGTAATTATAACCCTCCTCTCTCACATGGCAGGTAAAGAAGTGACATTCTCAACCTTGACCTTCTGTTATTCCAAATAAACTTTGTAAATAGTTGTTTCATTTTAGAGAAGAACTGTGATGGTGGGGGTAAAGGGACCAATTGAAATAGATATAAAAACTTTGGTAGTATATTCATCTTGATTAGATTTATACGCCCCAATAACGAGACTGGCAATGATGACCAACTATTCATGGATTCAGTTACTGTGGAGATCACAGAATCATAGTTACAGGTTACTAAATCTTTAATGGTTGGGGTGGTAGTGACACCGAGATATTTAAATCCATTTATTGCATTATTGAAAGGGTGTTTAATCACTGAATTTATCTGCTCCTGTTTGTTCAAAAACATGATGGAGGATTTTGTTTCATTTACTTTAAAGCCTGAAAATTTTCCAAATGCGTCAATTAAATTAGGCAGATTAAGAATTGATTGATTTAGGTCCGTTAGAAGTAAGAGAGTGTCATCAGCATACATTACAATGCGATGTTCGGTGTCCGATACTTTTATACCTGAAACTGAGGGGTGTGACCTCACTGCTATCGCAAACGATTCCATTGCCAAAACAAATAGCAAGGGCGAGACAGGGAACCCCTGACGGGTACCTCTTGTGAGTTTGAAAGGGGGTGATATTAAGTAGTTGGTGGAGACCTCTACCGTTGGGTCGGTATAAAGCGTCTCGATCCATTTTCGGAAGTAATTACCAAACCCAAAACGGGATAACACATCAAATAAGTAGCTCCACTCCACTCTATCAAATGCTTTTTCAGCATCTAAGGACAGAATGGCGGTGTCAGGGGTTCCCTCCCTTGCATGTATCAAGTTCAGCACCCTTCTGACATTGTGAAAGGCTTGACGGTTCTTCACAAAACCATTCTGATCTGGGTTGATGACAGTTGGGAGCACCAGTTCCAGTCTTCTAGCCATTACTTTAACAATAATCTTGGCGTCTGTATTAAGCAGTGAAATGGGTCTATATGAAGTGCAATTGGTAGGGGACTTATTGGGTTTCAAAGTAAGTGTTATCAGCGCATTTCTCAGGGAATCTGGGAGACGACCCTGTTGGAAAGACTCCTCATACATAGCTAAAAGAGGTTCAACGAGTTTATCTTTAAATATCTTGTAAATGTCAGTAGGGAGACCATCGGGGTCTGCAGCTCTACCTCCCCTCATATTATTAATAGCATCAGCAATTTCTGGAGCATCTAGTTTCTTATCCATATGCCCTTTAAAGTCATCTGGTATGGAAGAGATATAAAGATCGTTCAGGAATTCAGATTGTGTATCTAAATTTTCTGAGGATTCAGCTGTATATAACACTTTATAATAAATGGAAAAGGTATCATTAATTTCCTGAGGATCTGTTATTGTTCCCCTCTGCGTTTGAATTGCAGTAATTGCCCTGTCTGCATCCAATTTCTTTATTCTCCAGGCCAACAATCTCCCTGGTTTTTCACCTTGATCATAGTCTCTGTTTGAGCCTAAGTAAACTGTTTTCTGCTTTCAATGTAGACAATTCCTCGTATTGGGCTTTAAGTAGCCTTAATTCTTGTTTTATTTTTGTGGAGTCATCCAAAAAGGTCTCTCTCTCCAATTGTCTAATTTTATGGTCAAGCTCATTCATTTTCAATTTATGGTTGCTTGTTTTTGAACTGGTATAAGAAATAATCATACCTCGGTTGTATGCCTTAAAGGTCTCCCATCTGACAATAGCAGAAGTCTCATCCGTAATTTGTAATAAAGAACAAATCAATTTGTGTCTCTAAGAATTGCAGGAAATTTGAATTGGAAAGCCATGTGGGATGAAATCTCCATCTAAGAGTGCCTTTAACAACCCCTTGGGCCCTATATAGAAGTGAAATAGGAGAGTGGTCTGACAGTAGTATGCTGTTATAGTTACATTTAATCACGGAGGAGAACATAGAGTTGGAAATTAGAAAATAATCTATACGTAAATTCTAGCTTATCTGAGTTTAACCTCCTCCAGGGGTCACACAAGTTAAAATCCTTTATGTACTGTAACACCTTCTTCCTACTTTGTGTATGAGAGGAGTCCACCCCAGTTGACCGGTCCAATTTAGGGTCCAAAGTGCAATTGAAATCACCTGCTATAAGAACCTTCCCTGGAAGAGAAGAAACTAATAGAAATAAATTTTCAAAGAATTTTGGATTGTCATTGTTCGGAGCGTATACGAGGGTTGTCAATAAAGTTACGGTCCTTTTTATTTTTTTCAAAAACTATATGGATTTCATTCATATGTTTTTACGTCAGACATGCTTGAACCCTCGTGCGCATGCGTGAGTTTTTCCACGCCTGTCGGTGACGTCATTCGCCTGTGAGCACTCCTTGTGGGAGGAGTCATCCAGCCCCTCGTCGGAATTCCTTTGTCTGAGAAGTTGCTGAGAGACTGGCGCGTTGTTTGATCAAAATTTTTTCTAAACCTGTGAGACACATCGAAGTGGACACGGTTCGAAAAATTAAGCTGGTTTTCAGTGAAAATTTTAACGGCTGATGAGAGATTTTGAGGTGATTCTGTCGCTTTAAGGACTTTTCACGGTGCGAGACGTCTCTCAGGCGGCGTCGTCAGCCTGTTCAAGCTGAAAACCTCCACATTTCAGGCTCTATTGATCCAGGACGTCGTGAGAGAACAGAGAAGTTTCAGAAGAAGTCGGTTTCAGCATTTTATCCGGATATTCCACTGTTAAAGGAGATTTTTTTAATGAAAGACGTGCGGACGGGTCTGCGCGTCGGCTCGCAGCCGCCGCGACGCTCCGCCACAGGAAAAACACCTCTGTTGAAAGCCTTAAGGACAAGTTGGAACATGTCCTGCCTGTTAAACAATTTCTCATATACTCACTCCACTGAAAGCCATCAAAAGCCGCCTGGATTTTACAAATGGTTATCAACACGGAGGTGTTTTTCCTGTGCCGCCGAATGAAATGAAATGAATGAAATCCATATAGTTTTTGAAAAAAATAAAAAGGACCGTTACTTTATTGACAGCCCTCGTATGTTAATCATGTTTATCTTCTCTTTTATCAATGTACCTTGGACAATCAAATACCTACCGCCAATATCAGGAATGACATTGTCCACTTTAAACGGTACAGATTTATGAATCAGTATCATCACTCCACGAGTGTGTGATAAATAGGAGGCTGAAATTACTTGTCCTGACCATCTCCTTTTTATCTTTCTCACTTCATCTGACAGTAAATGGGTTTCTTGGAGATATACAACTGATGAATTAATTTGCTTGACCCTATTATGTACCTGCTTCATTTTAGCCAGTTCCACCATGCCTCTAACATTCCAGGATGTAAATTTCAAATTTGCATTAAAAGACATATACCATAAAATCAAGTATACATATTTTCAACCAGGTCCCATGTGAATAGGAAAGAGTGAATTAAACTGTGATCTCATTCTTAAAAAATGATTGCATGTCGTTATTCCACACTTCAAAATAAAATTTATATTGATAATCCCTAAAATATTCCCAGCTCTGTCTCCCCAAATGAGACGGCGTATCCTCCCCCGTAACATTAAGTGCTAATCAGACACTCGACTGATCCACGAACAACGAGGAGCAGTTATGAACTGACGAATCACACAATTAACAAACCTCCACCCACTATCGGCTTAGTACAGTAAGCAAGCAAATTAAACTATATTTACATGCGTATCTGGTGTGTGAGATTAAAACTACGTTACAGTCAGGTACAGCCTGGGAGAGCATCATCATGCACAGGACACACAGTACCTTTCTTGATGGATGAAAAAGAGAGTTAAAGTTCCACGCCAACTGCTGCCTTTGAAAAGTTCAGACACTGACCGTGGTCATCCCAGTGTAATCGCGCTAATCATGGCCAGCCTGCTCCGTTTCCAGTTCTTTGATGAATGACTGCATACCTGCAGGATCAACAAAGATGCGTGTTTTCTCCGTGGAAAAGCCTGAGCTTGGCGGGGTAAATGATGCCGTAGTCCACTTTTAGGTCCCGTAGTCATCGTTTCATGTCATCGAAATGCTTTCTTTTCTTGTGCAGCTCGGTGGAGATGTCCTGAAAGAACATGACCTGTTGGCCTTCATACATGATCTTGCCCTTCTTTCTAGCCGCTTGCGTGACTCCGATTTTGTCACCAAAGTTTAAAAACTTAATTATCATGACTTGCGGAGCAGAGGATTGTGGAGCCCTTTCGATAACCAGCGGGGCAGGGAAGGTTTCGGGTTCCAGGACTTTGGGAAGCCACTTTTCCAAAAAAAACCAGCTGCATTTCCCTTTTCAACTTTTTCTGGGAGATTCACCAGCCTCAGATTTGAATGAAGGCTCCTGTTTTCTAGGTCATCCACTTTAGAGGTAAGCTCAGACACCTGTTTCTCCAGCATTGCAATTTTAGTTTTCTCACTAGCAATATTATCCTCTATGTCACCAATATGGTCCTCTGCTTGTTCCAGTCTGCATGAAAACTCTTTAAAGTCCGACTTGATTTGTTGGTTGCTGTCAGAATTCCATCAAATTTGCAGCCAAAATCGTTTTTCAGAGCTGCAATTGCTTCTAAAATCCCCTCCGCTCCAGGAGTCTGCACGATAGTGGTTAGCTTGTTAGCATCTTCCCCTGCTTCTTCAAGACGGTTGGTCTTATTCTGAGCCTTTTTCTGGTGGCCCATGGTGGTTTTTGGTGTTTTGGCCGACATGTCTTAGATTACAGATACACTTTAATTTAATAAAGAAGTGCCTTCGCTTCTAACTCGGGATACTTTAGCTTAGCCAATTGCTATGGAGAGCTCGAAAAATGCGACCGCTCAGCTCCGTGCCATAGCCACTCCGCCCATTAACTGTAACTCTGTAATTTTTACAAAGTGAAAATATCGCACATATCTTTTAAATTAATGTGGTAATTCTGAAGGTTTGAGCATTAACAGACACGTGCCAAAAGGCATTATGGGGAAAAATGAGTCTCCTTCACTGGTTGGTTGGTTTATTTGTGAAAACAAACACACAAGCTACTGTAACGTGAGTGGTGGTTTTTACAAATAAATGTGTATTTGGAAATATGTAATTTTTTTCATTTGTTAAAAAAAAGACATTTGCAAAACTGAAAATTCTGTTTGTGAAGTGTAATTCACAATGAATACTGACCTACGTTTGTCGCTATTCACAGTCCCATCTAGTTGATGGCAATGTACTGTGCATCTTGACGGGGGGGTGGGGGTGTGTGTGATTGAAAGATCTTTATTTTCATAAAGACAGTGGAATATTTATCTCACAACAGAGCAAAGGATTCTAGGACAACTGTAATGATAAATAATTATCTATATATTTTGTTATTTGAATTTTTTTTTGCTGGTTCTTGCGGTGAGCTTGTCAAAGTTGTGTTGTTAAAGTTATGTCCATAAGTGACTGTGATGTAAAAGTGAAGAAGCAACACACTACACCAGGAGTGAATGGTTTTTTAGGAATGGTTGGCTTGTGGTGCACAGGCAACACTTGGTCGCAACTCATTGTCAGATGGACAATAGATGGACTTGTCATTGCTTCCTCGTGTTGCCACTCCTGCATTTGTTTTTTGTCATCTACTACAACTACCACTACTGTGACCACAGAGAAGCATCTCGATTTCTGTTTCAGAAACACTTCTTTTCCTGCTCTTCCTCTTGGATGTCATGATAAGTACACATTTTGGTCTTTGTATGTATTCTTGAACATTTGGGGGGTTTTGGACAGTTAGGGGTGAATGTGGCATGTAGATGGTCTCTGGTTTTTGCTCAGCGACCGGCTTCCTTCTCTTCTGATGGGAGCCGTGTTTCATATGTTTCATATTCTGGGGGGGGTTGAGCTCTGCAGGTCATTCTGGGGGGGTTGTTTGTTATTTTTCTTTTATGCATTTATGTTTGTATTGTGTTTGTGGGGCTGTGTTGGGTTTTTGCGTTTGGGAGTTTTTCTTTTCTTCCCGGGGTTGGATGGGACGGTCCCCTGGGGAGGTTTTGGGTGGGTTTTATGTTTTTTCTTGTATGTTGGATTGTATTAGGGACTGTTTTGGGGTTTTTGTTGATGCCAGCCGGCCTTCCAGCTGCGGTGCCCTGTCCTGCTGTCTGTGGTGGACCTTGGGAGCGTTGTGCTGTCTGCTTCCTGACGAGGACCCCGGAGGGAGGTGCTGTTCTCGGGCCTGGTCTGTTCGGTCGCCGGGAGGCTTCCCGTTAAAGGGGGGGTACTGTTGTGTGTTGGGGGGGTGTGGCTGGACATTTTGGTGTTCTTTTCTTTTCTTTGCTCTCCAGGTGGTATGAAAACTGATTTGTCTGTGGAGAAGGTGCTGGCAGAAGAGTCCTTCACCCTCATCAACATCATGTGCAGCACCTGTGGATGGTGCTCACATGCAACCTTAAAGACTTTCAGCTGAAGCAGATAATTAGATGGCGTTCTGCATTTAAGCCATGTATGATTCAAGCAGAATTGCCGGGAACTCGACCTTGTGATGTTCGTTTGTGAGACGCTGAGGACCGCGCCTGGGTTTGACACATCGTGCCTGTGAAGCAGGAAGGGTGAGGGACACATGCTGTCAGCACACATCAGAGGTGATTAATTGTTTGACTACTTGTTGATAGTAACTTGGTATTTTGTTACGCAATAGATTTGAATTGTGATGAGAATTGTGCAGCTCGCTTCTCACTGCTGTGGCGTGCGGACAAGTGATCCTCCACCTGTTGTGAGAAGCTGCTCATTTGCATAAAGCTTAAAATACAGACCTGAATGTGTTGCTGATGGTGTGTGTCTTTTGAAGGATATTGGTTGTAACTGCTGACTTACCTCACCTCTTCTATCCTTCGCAGAGAGTCGGTTTGTCGTGTCCACCTGGGGGGTGTTTGGCGGTAACAATGAGTCCAGAAGCGCCGGGCTTCGATCCTTTTGGGCGCTGGAGAGCGTGCCAGCCTTCACTCCACCAGAATGACGCTGTTTTAGTTTCTACACTTTGTTTAGCACCAGAGGGTGACACAATAAATTGTTTTTGTTATTGGAACCGCTTTCTGGTTATTTTAGCGCTGGGTTCCGTCAGACGCAGGTCCGCTCCTCAACCCGCGTCGACACATAACAACAACAAGACAATTAAATTATTTTAAAAGTTGAAACAGTCACTGTGCCTCATTCAGTCACATCAGCGTTTAACACAGACATCAGTCGATTCTTCAGAATTCTGCATGGGATGAAAATAAATCCCGTGATCCACCAAGACAAAAATAAAATTAAATAAAATTTAAAAAATGTTAAATTATTTTGTTTGGCCCCCGTGCAGAGGGGAGAGGCGTGCGATGGCGTACACATACTCAGTGATGTGCTCTTCAGTATTTACATGTTCTGCCAGCCAAGCATAAGGGTTTTGGCAGTGGTGGAAACGCAAACCAAGTCAGACTTAGTTGTTCCGACATGGACCATACAGTGCAGTACCAACCCAAACCGCTCGGTGCAAACAGGGCTAGTTAAATCGTCATGGTGTGACAGTTGCATAAAATCGTCAAGGTGTGACAGGGCCCAAAGTCATCTCATGTCATATAAAAATGGAAAAAAAAAAAATTCAGACATCAGATATGCATCTGTTATTTTGTTTGTAAATCTCCGGCTGTTATAGGATATTTAATAAGGCAAAGAAGGGTCATTGCCTATGATTGTTTATTACTAACTGTAGCTCACATCTAGCTGCTAACAATTACACCCATAATTGGTAAAGAGTTATCACCAGGATGGATGGTCAGGTTGCCACAGATCAAATGACCAGTTTACTGAAGTGAAACTGGCAGACGTGAACTCTGGGTGGAGGTGACCAGCCTCACACTGTCATGTGGACAGCTGGTGGCAGGTGCACCGATCATTCTGGTGATCTCACGCGGTGTTCTTTGGATGTTCCTGATGAGCACGTGATAAAAAGTTAAGTCGTGTTTGCTCTAATATGTGTTCGTACTCGTCTGCTGTTGGCTGCTGCTTCAGGCCGGAGGAATGTGTGGAATTTGTTTGATATCACGCCAGTGTGAGGCCGAACAAAGTCACATGAGCTTCTTGGGGAAACACCCTCATTTGATGGTGATTGTTGTGTGTTCCTTTTATGATCACTTTGTTTCAAATTACAGTATTTGCCAGACCGAGGGCTGGGTCTTGCTGTCAGACACTCTGATAGTGATGTAGCACAGCAGATGTTTTGATTAGTTGTATATGTTGTAATTTATACAGAGGGCAAGTATTCACAGCACTTCACTTTTCCCACATTTTGTTATGTTGCCACCTTATTCCAAAATGGATGAAATTCATTTGTTTTCTCAAAATTTCTACACATAATACCCAATGGTGATGTGAAAAAAGTTCAAGATTTAAAAAAAAAAAAACCCTGTCATTACATGTACATTTATAAGTATTCACAGCCTTTGCCATGAAGCTCAAAATTGAGCTCATGTGCATCCTGTTTCCACTAATTATCATTGAGATGTTTCTACAGCTTAATTGGAGTCCACCTGGGGTAAATTCAGTTGGTTGGACATGATTTGAAAAGACACACACCTGTCTACATATAAGGTCCCATAGTTGACAGTCAGAGCACAAACTAAGCATGAAGGCAAAGGAAATGTTTGTCGACCTCAGACAGGATTGTGTCGAGGTATAAATCTGGGGATGGGTACAGAAACATTTCTGCTGCTTTGAAGGTCCCAATGAGCACAGTGGCCACCATCATATGTCAAATGAAGAAATTCGGTATCCACCAGGACTCTTCCTATAGCTGGCCGCCCATCTAAATTGAGCAATCACGGGAGAAAGGCCTTAGTCAGGGAGGTGACCAGAGCTCCAGCATTCCTCTGTGGAGAGAGGAGAATCTTCCAGAAGGACAACCATCTTTGTAGCAATCCACCAATCAGGCCTGTATGGTAGAATAGCCAGACGGAAGCCACTCCTTAGTAAAAGGCACATGGCAGCCCACCTGGAGATTGCCAAAAGGCACCTGAAAGACTCTCAGACCATGAGAAACAAAATTCTCTGGTCTGAGACAAAGTTTGAACCCTTTGACATAAATACCAGGCGTCATGTTTGGAGGAAACCAGGCAGCATCCCTACAGTGAAGCATGGTGGTGGCAGCATCATGCTGTGGGGATGTTTTCAGCAGCAGGAACTGGGAGACTAGTCAGGATTGAGGGAAATATGAATGCAGCAATGTACAGAGACATCCTGGATGAAAACCTGCTCCAGAGTGCTCTTGGCCTCAGACTGGGGCGACGGTTCATGTTTCAACAGGACAGTGACCCTAAGCACACAGCCAAGATATCAAAGAAGTGGCTTCAGGACAACTCTGTGAATGTCCTTGAGTGGTTCAGCCAGAGTCCAGACCTGAATCCCATTGAACATCTCTGGAAAGATCTGAAAATGTCTGTGCACCAATGCTCCCCATCCAACCTGATGGAGCTTGAGAGGTGCTGCAAAGAGGAATGGGCAAAACCGCCCAAAGATAGGTGCACCAAGATTGTGGCATCATATTCAAGACAACTTGAGGCTGTAATTGCTGCCAACGGTGCATCAACAAAGTATTGAGCAAAGGTTGTGAATACTTATGTACACGAGATTACTTAGTAGTTTATTTTAAATAAATTTGCAAAAATTTCAAAAAAACACTTTTTATTTTGTCTTTATGGGGTGTTGTGAGTAGGACTTTAGGGAAAAAAATAAATTTACTCCATTTTGGAATAAGGCTGTAACATTACAAAATGTAGGAAAAGTGAAGTGCTATGGATACTTTGCAGATGCACAGTGTGCTTATTGTGTTTCCTGTTTGCTTTTTCATTCACAAACATTTCTATTGTAATTCTCCATATAATGCCCATGGATTTGGCTTATGATTGGGGAGGGAAGTTTGATATAATACACCATTTATCACATGGACATTCGCCAGGTTCAATATGAACAATACTGCAGACATGAAGGACTGGAACACATTAAAGACATCCACTGATTACACCTTAATGCCATGAACCTCTGCTTCAGAACTATGCCTACTACCTGATTGAAGATTAATAGAAGATGAGAAAGTGCTTATCCCCTCAGGTGTTAAACCTGGAGTTTTCAGAAAAGAAGGATGCTATTCCAAATAAGCTAATGAGCATGATGTTGCTGGTTTGTTTGTGTTTGTCTAGGCCTGTTGCTATGATGTTAGTGCAGAACTCATGTAGGGTCTGCTGTCCCCTTTTCTGTCATAAAATGTACACATACATGCACATACATCAGACTGTACAACTCCTCACTCGAGGAGAGGAGGAGTAACAGGAACACAGAGTTCAGGAATGAGAATGAGAGGAACACTAGTAGTCAGTAAACCAGTATTGATCAGTTGCCTGGTATTTATATTGTGTATTTGCAAACTGTTTTTCTTTTTTTTTTTTTTTTTTCACTTTTGATACTCTGTGTGCTTCTTACCCTGTGTGCTGCTACACAATGCTGCTGGAACCTCAATTTCCCTGAGGGAGTCTTACCAAGTGATCAGTAAAGTTCTGTCTAATCTAATCTCTAATCTAATTTTATATATTCAGGGCTATAAATATTTCCAGTCTTTGGACACAACCATAGTTTTTGTAATCTTGCCACTTTATACTTTCAGCTTTGAGTTAATGGGTTTAGTAAAAACATTGCATTGATTATTTATTAATTACAGTCATCCTTATCCATAAGTAATTGGTCAAACTAAATGTAATGATTATTGATAATACAAATCAGCACTTTCACAGCCGGTTTCCTTTAGATAAGTCAGGGTATGGATACATGAATATTTCCAAGTCACTGAATATGCCTTGGACTTAATTCACATCAATTACTTAGAGAAGCAAACAATTGAAGTCAGTATCTGGAACAGGCCATTCTCAAAGACTGAGTTGAGGGAAGCCATCAAGACGTCCAGACAGACATTACAGATTTCTGTGACTGAAGAAAATATATATAGTACAACTTGGTACAACTTTTGTCTCTTCATCTCAGAATCAGAATCTTCATGGTGGATTGACAATTCTTTTTAAGGAGTGGAATTTGAACTGCAGTTTGCCAGAAGACGCAGGGGAAACTCTAGCCTAGATTGAATCTGTTTTACTGGATGAAAGAAAACTGATCACCCAGTACTTACCTGCCTATTCCACACAGGTTTACCATAGAGTACCATGCAGTATTTCTTAATGATTGATGGAAATGAAGTGTAGAAGTCCCTTGACTTGTCTAAAGAGATGATTTTTATTGTCAATAATACAAATGTTACTTATGGCCTCTGACAATGGAGGTACAATGTGTGAAAATTGGCTGTAATACCTAAATATGATATTTTTGTTATGCTGATTGAATTAAAGGTGAAAACCTACACTACAAACAATGGGCTCAATGACAGCTTGAACTCTGGAAGCCACGGACAGGCCAGTTTCTGGGCTTTTCCTTGGTGATGCTCTGCCAGGATTCCACTGCAACTGTCTTCACTTCCTGTTTGTTCTTGGCGCTCGTTGCCTTCAGTTTAGCTTTTAACAAGAGGGAGAAATGCTCGGTCAGTTTCAGGTTAGGTAATTGACTTGGCTCTTGCAGGCACAGCATTCCACTGCTTTGCCAAGTCTGTGGTAGCTTTCACAGCATGCCTCAGGTCACTTTCATATGTGCACTTTAAATGAGTTTTCAGGTTTTTGGCTAAATGTGAGCTGATAATGTTGCACAAAATCCTTCAGAATTCTTCCTGGTCATTCAGTCATCGTTATACATTCAGTAAGTCTGAGAGATCCAGTTCCATGAGTGGACACACAACGCTGTAACACTGCCTCCACCATGTTCCATGAGTACTTCCTTCCCTTGTCTGTGCTTGTTTTGTTTCCTTCTGATTTTTTTTATCCCCCGCTGGGCAATGTGCCGGGATGGGGATCTATGTACATGCGTCAGTCCATCAATCATGGTTTTCTTTCAGAAATAGAATTTATGAAAGCCTTATCAAATTTTCCAAAACTGATACTGTTTCCCCACCCTATAAACGTTTGGGCTATATCCAACCACTCTCCATCTCTGTGTGCATTCATCCTTTTATGGATTCTAAGTGTGAGTTGTGCATGAATGCTTCAGCTACTTGTGGCAGGGGATGTTTGGATAGAAGTTGCCTTGTTTCTTTTTAGCAAACACGAATTTGACTTTGATGTTTGTGAGGCTTGTCAGTGTCTGGTAGTAGTCCTTTCTGAATTTTGTCTGCTAAATTCTTGTCTTGGTTGGTGATATTGCCACAGGTGTACATACCTCCCAGAAGGTGATCTTGATCTGTCTGTTTTGTTCACCAGAGAAATAACTTTTCCTTTCACCTAGTATAGATGCTGTCCATGGTCTTCCAGGTTCTGTAGGGCTTGATGTGGACCAGGGGTGCTTGTGTCAGCTGAAGACGTTCTTCTACTTTCGGCCGCTCCCTTTAGGGGTCGCCACAGAAGATCAACCATTTCTATCTTGCACTGTCCTCTGAATCTTCCTCTGTCACACCAACCACCTGCATGTCCTCCCTCAGCACATCCATAAACCTCCTCTTTGACGTCCCTCTTCTCCTCCTGCCTTGTGGCCCATCCTCAGCATCCTTCTGAGTCCCTCCTTTACACATGTCCAAACATCTCAATCTCATCTCTCTGACTTTGTGTCCAAACCTTCCTACCTGTGCTGTTCCTCTATGTTCATTCCTAATCATGCCCATCCTCCTCACTATCAAAAAAAAAAAAAAAATCTCACCATCTTAAGCTCAGCCACCTCCAGTTCTCCGTCTTGTTTTTTTTGTTAGTGCCACCATCTCTAAGCCGTACGACATAGCCAGTCTCATTACAGTCTTGTAGCCTTTCCCTTGCCTTTGCCACATCTCCCTTCACTTTATGTCACATCTTCTTGTGCTCCAGTTTCACCATCTCTCTGATTGTCCCAATTCATTTTTGTCAATTTATTTCTCCTTATAGATAGACAGATACTTTATTAATCCCAAAGGAAATAATTTCCTGAATATCTTCATTCTACCACCAAGTCTCCTAGGTTGTCTTCCTTCCACTGTACAGATGTCACACCCAGTACCATCCTAGTTGTCTCCCTCACCACATCTGCAGTACTTTTCCAGTTGTCCAAAATTGCTTCACCTGTTGAGCTCTCATTCTCTTGCCCAGTTTGGATTGGGGGTGAGATCGTCGTCTTCCTGTTCCGGAGCACAGCGGTGTTCTGCTGTATCTGTTAGCTGTTTGAACTGAGCTGTTTGAGTTCTTTGAATTAACAGTCTTTTTCAAGACTTTTTTACTTTTTTTTTTTTACTTTTTCACCGTGCTCCAACGCCTAAAGAAGACCTCTAACGGTCGAAACATCGCGACGGAGCACTTTCATCAGCGTTGGCAAGCTAACTAGCTTGCTAACGCTTTCGTTTTTATTTTTATTTTATTTTTTAGCACTGTTGTCGTGCTGCTCCACAGCCTGCCTAGTGGATTTTTATTTTATTTTAGCACTGTTGTCGTGTGTTACCTGTGCTGCTCCACAGCCTGTCCAGTGGATTTTATTTTATTTTAGCACTGTTGTCGTGCGTTACCTGTGCTGCTCCACAGCCTGTCCAGTGGATTTTTATTTTATTTTTTAGCACTGTTGTCGTGTGTTACCTGTGCTGCTCCACAGCCTGCCCAGTGGATTTTTATTTTATTTTTTAGCACTGTTGTCGTGCGTTACCTGTGCTGCTCCACAGCCTGTTCAGTGGATTTTTATTTTATTTTTTAGCACTGTTGTCATGTGTTACCTGTGCTGCTCCACAGCCTGTCCAGTGGATTTTTATTTTATTTTAGCACTGTTGTCGTGTGTTACCTGTGCTGCTCCACAGCCTGCCTAGTGGATTTTTATTTTATTTTAGCACTGTTGTCGTGTGTTACCTGTGCTGCTCCACAGCCTGTCCAGTGGATTTTTATTTTATTTTAGCACTGTTGTCGTGTGTTACCTGTGCTGCTCCACAGCCTGTCCAGTGGATTTTTATTTTATTTTTTAGCACTGTTGTCGTGTGTTACCTGTGCTGCTCCACAGCCTGTTCAGTGGATTTTTATTTTATTTTAGCACTGTTGTCGTGTGTTACCTGTGCTGCTCCACAGCCTGTCCAGTGGATTTTTATTTTATTTTTTAGCACTGTTGTCGTGTGTTACCTGTGCTGCTCCACAGCCTGTTCAGTGGATTTTTATTTTATTTTTTAGCACTGTTGTCGTGTGTTACCTGTGCTGCTCCACAGCCTGCCTAGTGGATTTTTATTTTATTTTAGCACTGTTGTCGTGTGTTACCTGTGCTGCTCCACAGCCTGCCCAGTGGATTTTTATTTTATTTTTTACCACTGTTGTCGTGCGTTACCTGTGCTGCTCCACAGCCTGCCCAGTGGATTTTTATTTTATTTTTACCACTGTTGTCGTGCGTTACCTGTGCTGCTCCACAGCCTGTCTAGTGGATTTTTATTTTATTTTTTACCACCGTTGTCGTGCGTTACCTGTGCTGTTCCACGGCCTGTCCAGTGGATTTTTATTTTATTTTAGCACTGTTGTCGTGTGTTACCTGTGCTGCTCCACAGCCTGTCCAGTGGATTTTTATTTTATTTTTTAGCACTGTTGTCGTGTGTTACCTGTGCTGCTCCACAGCCTGTTCAGTGGATTTTTATTTTATTTTTTAGCACTGTTGTCGTGTGTTACCTGTGCTGCTCCACAGCCTGCCTAGTGGATTTTTATTTTATTTTAGCACTGTTGTCGTGTGTTACCTGTGCTGCTCCACAGCCTGCCCAGTGGATTTTTATTTTATTTTTTACCACTGTTGTCGTGCGTTACCTGTGCTGCTCCACAGCCTGCCCAGTGGATTTTTATTTTATTTTTACCACTGTTGTCGTGCGTTACCTGTGCTGCTCCACAGCCTGTCTAGTGGATTTTTATTTTATTTTTTACCACCGTTGTCGTGCGTTACCTGTGCTGTTCCACGGCCTGTCTAGTGGATTTTTATTTTATTTTTTTATTTTTATGTTTTATTTTTTACCACCGTTGTCGTGCGTTACCTGTGCTGCTCCGCAGCCTGTCTAGTGGATTTTTATTTTATTTTCTACCACTGTTGTCGTGTGTTACCTGTGCTGCTCCACAGCCTGTCTAGTGGATTTTTATTTTATTTTTGCACCGTTGTCGTGCGTTCGCTGTTGCCGTGCGTTACTTGTGCTGCTTCATGGCCTGTCTGGTGCCTTAACTAAAGCACTCCTTCTGCTGAATCACCTCTAAATTATTTACACATTATTCACTTTGCGTGTTTTTAGGAATCCACTAGGTTGCGTAGCTACTAGCTTTTAGCCGATTTAGCATGGCGGCTTCTCCTGTCTCTCCCGCACTTTTCTGCTCTGGTTGTGAAATGTTTAGCTGTTCCTCGGCCTCCTTTAGCAGTAACAGTACTTGTAATAAGTGCAGCTTATTCGTAGCTTTGGAGGCCAGGCTGGGCGAATTGGAGACTCGGCTCCGCACCGTGGAAAATTCTACAGCTAACCAGGCCCCTGTAGTCGGTGCGGACCAAGGTGGCTTAGCCACCGTTAGTTCCCCCCTGTCGGATCCCGGGCAGTCGGGAAAGCAGGCCGACTGGGTGACTGTGAGGAGGAAGCGTAGCCCTAAACAGAAGCCCCGTGTACACCGTCAACCCGTGCACATCTCTAACCGTTTTTCCCCACTCGACGATACACTCGCCGAGGATCAAACTCTGGTTATTGGCGACTCTGTTTTGAGAAATGTGAAGTTAGCGACACCAGCAACCATTGTCAATTGTCTTCCGGGGGCCAGAGCAGGCGACATTGAAGGAAATTTGAAATTGCTGGCTAAGGCTAAGCGTAAATTTGGTAAGATTGTAATTCACGTCGGCAGTAATGACACTCGGTTACGCCAATCGGAGGTCACTAAAATTAACATTAAATCGGTGTGTAACTTTGCAAAAACAATGTCGGACTCTGTTGTTTTCTCTGGGCCCCTCCCCAATCAGACCGGGAGTGACATGTTTAGCCGCATGTTCTCCTTGAATTGCTGGCTGTCTGAGTGGTGTCCAAAAAATGAGGTGGGCTTCATTGATAATTGGCAAAGCTTCTGGGGAAAACCTGGTCTTGTTAGGAGAGACGGCATCCATCCCACTTTAGATGGAGCAGCTCTCATTTCTAGAAATCTGGCCAATTTTCTTGGATCCTCCAAACTGTGACTGTCTAGCGTTGGGACCAGGAGGCAGAGCTGTGGTCTTATACACCTCTCTGCAGCTTCTCTCCCCCTGCCATCCCCTCATTACCCCATCCCCGTAGAGACGGTGCCTGCTTCCAGACCACCAATAACCAGCAAAAATCTATTTAAGCAAAAAAATTCAAAAAGAAAAAATAATATAGCACCTTCAACTGCACCACAGACTAAAACAGTTAAATGTGGTCTATTAAACATTAGGTCTCTCTCTTCTAAGTCCCTGTTGGTAAATGATATAATAATTGATCAACATATTGATTTATTCTGCCTAACAGAAACCTGGTTACAGCAGGATGAATATGTTAGTTTAAATGAGTCAACACCCCCGAGTCACACTAACTGTCAGAATGCTCGTAGTACGGGCCGGGGCGGAGGATTAGCAGCAATCTTCCATTCCAGCTTATTAATTAATCAAAAACCTAGACAGAGCTTTAATTCATTTGAAAGCTTGTCTCTTAGTCTTTTCCATCCAAATTGGAAGTCCCAAAAACCAGTTTTATTTGTTATTATCTATCGTCCACCTGGTCGTTACTGTGAGTTTCTCTGTGAATTTTCAGACCTTCTGTCTGACTTAGTGCTTAGCTCAGATAAGATACTTATAGTGGGCGATTTTAACATCCACACAGATGCTGAGAATGACAGCCTCAACACTGCATTTAATCTATTATTAGACTCTATTGGCTTTGCTCAAAAAGTAAATGAGTCCACCCACCACTTTAATCATATCTTAGATCTTGTTTTGACTTATGGTATGGAAATAGAAGACTTAACAGTATTCCCTGAAAACTCCCTTCTGTCTGATCATTTTTTAATAACATTTACATTTACCCTGATGGACTACCCTGCAGTGGGGAATAAGTTTCATTACACTAGAAGTCTTTCAGAAAGCGCTGTAACTAGGTTTAAGGATATGATTCCTTCTTTATGTTCTCTATTGTCATATACCAACACAGAGCAGAGTAGCTACCTAAACTCTGTAAGGGAGTTAGAGTATCTCGTCAATAGTTTTACATCCTCATTGAAGACAACTTTGGATGCTGTAGCTCCTCTGAAAAAGAGAGCTTTAAATCAGAAGTGTCTGACTCCGTGGTATAACTCACAAACTCGTAGCTTAAAGCAGATAACCCGTAAGTTGGAGAGGAAATGGCGTCTCACTAATTTAGAAGATCTTCACTTAGCCTGGAAAAAGAGTTTGTTGCTCTATAAAAAAGCCCTCCGTAAAGCTAGGACATCTTTCTACTCATCACTAATTGAAGAAAATAAGAACAACCCCAGGTTTCTTTTCAGCACTGTAGCCAGGCTGACAAAGAGTCAGAGCTCTATTGAGCTGAGTATTCCATTAACTTTAACTAGTAATGACTTCATGACTTTCTTTGCTAACAAAATTTTGACTATTAGAGAAAAAATTACTCATAACCATCCCAAGATGTATCGTTATCTTTGGCTGCTTTCAGTGATGCCGGTATTTGGTTAGACTGTTTCTCTCCGATTGTTCTGTCTGAGTTATTTTCATTAGTTACTTCATCCAAACCATCAACATGTTTATTAGACCCCATTCCTGCCAGGCTGCTCAAGGAAGTCCTACCATTATTTAATGCTTCAATCTTAAATATGATCAACTTATCTTTGTTAGTTGGCTATGTACCACAGGCTTTTAAGGTGGCAGTAATTAAACCATTACTTAAAAAGCCATCACTTGACCCAGCTATTTTAGCTAATTATAGGCCAATCTCCAACCTTCCTTTTCTCTCAAAGATTCTTGAGAGGGTAGTTGTAAAACAGCTAACTGATCACCTGCAGAGGAATGGTCTATTTGAAGAGGTTCAGTCAGGTTTTAGAATTCATCATAGTACAGAAACAGCATTAGTGAAGGTTACAAATGATCTTCTTATGGCTTCGGACAGTGGACTTATCTCTGTGCTTGTTCTGTTGGACCTCAGTGCTGCTTTTGATACTGTTGACCATAAAATTTTATTACAGAGATTAGAGCATGTCATAGGTATTAAAGGCACTGCGCTGCGGTGGTTTGAATCATATTTGTCTAATAGATTACAGTTTGTTCATGTAAATGGGGAATCTTCTGCACAGACTAAAGTTAATTATGGAGTTCCACAAGGTTCTGTGCTAGGACCAATTTTATTCACTTTATACATGCTTCCCTTAGGCAGTATTATTAGACGGTATTGCTTAAATTTTCATTGTTACGCAGATGATACCCAGCTTTATCTATCCATGAAGCCAGAGGACACACACCAATTAGCTAAACTGCAGGATTGTCTTACAGACATAAAGACATGGATGACCTCTAATTTCCTGCTTTTAAACTCAGATAAAACTGAAGTTATTGTACTTGGCCCCACAAATCTTAGAAGCATGGTGTCTAACCAGATCTTTACTCTGGATGGCATTTCCCTGATCTCTAGTAATACTGTGAGAAATCTTGGAGTCATTTTTGATCAGGATATGTCATTCAAAGCGCATATTAAACAAATATGTAGGACTGCCTTTTTGCATTTACGCAATATCTCTAAAATCAGAAAGGTCTTGTCTCAGAGTGATGCTGAAAAACTAATTCATGCATTTATTTCCTCTAGGCTGGACTATTGTAATTCTTTATTATCAGGTTGTCCTAAAAGTTCCCTAAAAAGCCTTCAGTTAATTCAAAATGCGGCAGCTAGAGTACTGACGGGGACTAGCAGGAGAGAGCATATCTCACCCGTGTTGGCCTCTCTTCATTGGCTTCCTGTTAATTCTAGAATAGAATTTAAAATTCTTCTTCTTACTTATAAGGTTTTGAATAATCAGGTCCCATCTTATCTCAGGGACCTCGTAGTACCATATCACCCTAATAGAGCGCTTCGCTCTCAGACTGCAGGCTTACTTGTAGTTCCTAGGGTTTGTAAGAGTAGAATGGGAGGCAGAGCCTTCAGCTTTCAGGCTCCTCTCCTGTGGAACCAGCTCCCAATTCAGATCAGGGAGACAGATACCCTCTCTACTTTTAAGATTAGGCTTAAAACTTTCCTTTTCGCTAAGGCTTATAGTTAGGGCTGGATCAGGTGACCCTGGCCTATCCCTTGGTTATGCTGCTTTAGACGTAGACTGTGGGGGGGTTCCCATGATGCACTGTTTCTTTCTCTTTTTGCTCTGTATGCATCACTCCGCATTTAATCATTAGTGATCGATCTCTGCCCCCCTCCACAGCATGTCTTTTTCCTGGTTCTTTCCCTCAGCCCCAACCAGTCTCAGCAGAAGACTGCCCCTCCCTGAGCCTGGTTCTGCTGGAGGTTTCTTCCTGTTAAGAGGGAGTTTTTCCTTCCCACTGTTGCCAAGTGCTTGCTCACAGGGGGTCGTTTTGACCGTTGGGGTTTTTCATGATTGTTGTATGGCCTTGCCTTACAATATAAAGCGCCTTGGGGCAACTGTTTGTTGTGATTTGGCGCTATATAAAAAAAAAGTTGATTGATTGATTGATTGATTGCTCTTCTTTACCTCTAAAGTCATCCTACAAACCACCACCCTATGCTGTCTAGCTACACTCTTCCCTGTCACCACCTTGTAGTCTCTAATTTCCTTTTGGTTGCATCTCCTACTGTCAGGTTTTTGGTCTTTTGGGTTCTGTCTGTCTCTTGCTCCGTCTTTCTGGTTGGTTGTTCTCTGTCCTGCTTTCTCTTGTCTCTCTCTCTCTTGGCTCTTGGTGGTGTGTGTTTCTCTCTGTCTGGCCACACCCCGTTTCTGGGAGCTTCTCCACACACCTGTTCTTGATTTGCAGTTAATCACCTGGGTGATTTATAAGCCCCACAGTTTGCTTTTGTCCTTCACCAGATCAATTTGCCTAGTGCCTATTTTTGCCTTGCTCTGATTGCCTCATTGTGTTTTTTGACAACCTGCTTGTGTACCTCGACCACGCCTTTAGCCTGATGCTTTTGATCCTGTTGCTCTGTGTGGACTATTTTTCCATGTACCGACCTCAGCCTGTTAACCAAGTAAATGATTTTATGCCACTAAGCTGTGTTCCTGCGTTCTGCATTTGCATCCTGCCTGTCCTATCAACCAATCCTGATACCTACAAAACATGCAGTCCACTTTTGTGCATTCTCCTCCACTCTTATATTATACAAATAATAAATGTTTGAGTTCAATGGTATGACTATTTCATGAGGTGAAATCTGGAACATACCATTCAACAAGGCAAAGATAAAGTCCAACACAAACTTTAAATAGGAGTCCAAATTGTGTCATGTAGTCCAGTGATGCTGTGCACTGACTTCATGCTTCAAAAAAAAGTCTTTGTGTAGTTCCTCAATCCAGCTAAAAATCACGTCAGCTTTGCAGCTTTTCATCTGAACAGCTCTTCATTCATCCAGATGGCTTAGTAGATTTTGTGTGTGTGTGTGCATGTGTTACAAGAAATAGCACCATCAGTTAACTGAATAAAATCATCATCCCGCTGTTGTTGTCCTGCGTGCGCGCGGTGCACACATCCGTGACAGCGCTTGTGCACGCGTGTACTGCCAAAAATAAAAGACTGTGTACTTCCTCAGTGCAGTGAAAAAAGTACAGCTTTTCATTCAAATGTCCTGCTAACAGCCTCCAGATGGCTTACAGCACTGTGGATTTGTGTGTGTGTGCAGAGTGCAATGGTACCAAACGTATGGAACCAAATTTGCACTCTAAATAGAACCAAATTGCACTCTAAATGCAATGCAACACAAATGGGACGAATAATCCATGTCATATGACATACAAAGCACCAATCAAATGATAAGGATCCACTCAGCTGTTATATAAATCACCCTGTGCTCCTCCTTTTTCTTAAAGTATTCACAACAGCCATTTCCGTCCTTTTTGCAAAATCTGCTACTATGCCACATTCCTCCTCTTGATACCATATCTACATATTGCTTCCTCAACACCTCTGTTCCTTTCACCAAGATGCCCATTGAAGTCCGCTGCAATCATCACTCTTTCATTCTTGGGTACATCGTCCCATCAACTCATGTAACTCGCACCAGAAATCTTCTTTCTCCTTCATCTCACATCTTATATGTCAGCCATATGTATTGAAGAAGACCAGTGAGCCCAAAGTTACATGGGGCCCCACATTATTATGCACTAAAATGTTGTGATGTACACACATAATAACATTAGCACTAGCAATATACCCAGTCCTCAACACCCAGGTGTGAGATTACATAGACATTTATGATTATATATCAAACCCAAACTTCTGCCCATCAAAAACTTAGCGGGGTTCTGGGGTTCAAAATGTGTTCGCTACAATGACTTCCAGTTCTGAACCCAAAACAGTACCCAAATCTGTCTCAGATTCCACTTCTTCTGCTAATCATTTTGGTTATCTTTCTGGGTCAGATGGAAATCTCCATCCATCCATTTTCTTCCGCTTTATCTGGAGTCGGGTCGTGGCGGCAGCAGCTCAAGCAAGGCCGCCCCGACCTCCCAATCCACACACACCTCCCCCAGCTCCTCCGGGGGAACCCCAAGGCGTTTCCAAGCCAGCTGAGAGATGTAGTCCCTCCAGCGTGTCCTGGGTCTTCCCCGGGGCCTCCTCCCAATGGGATGTGCCCGGAACACCTCTCCAGCGAGGCGTCCAGGGGGCATCTGGAAAAGATGCCCGAGCCACCTCAACTGACTCCTTTCGACGTGGAGGAGCAGCGGCTCGACTCTCCCCCTCTAGCTGCCACCTTATCGTGGTGGAGGAGTTTGCGTACCCGGATGATCCTAGGAGCTATGTTGTCTGGGGCTTTGTGCTCCCTGTATGGTCTCCCAAGGCAAACAGGTCCTAGGTGACGGGTCAGACTAAGGGCAGTTCAGAACCTCCATGACCAGTAAAAAAAATCAAGGACCGAGACGTCGCCCGGTATGGCGGAGCTGGGGCCCCATCCTGGAGCCAGGCCTGGAGTTGGGGCTCGCGCGTGAGCGCCTGGTGGTCGGGCCTTAGCCCATGGGGCCCGGCCGGGCTCAGCCCGAAAGAGCGACGTGGGCCCACCCTCCTGTGGGTTCACCACCTGCAGAGGGGGCCATGGGGGTCGGGTGCAGAGAAGTTTGGGTGGCGGTCAAGGGTGGGTGGCCCAGTGGCCTGGCCCATGCTCACAGCCCCTGGCTGTTGGGATGTGGAATGTCACCTCGCAGATGGAAATCTGTAGAATAAAATATATCTTGGACATGCCAGTTTGTGGAGCCATGCTGAACATGAACCCACCATGCATTATTTTAGCCAGAAGGGTCAAAACAAGAGACTATTGATGAACACTATTGAGTTGCTTGTCATGCCAACCAGAGTAACCCTTTCATGCCAATGGGAATACTCAAAAAAATTGACTCACTGGATGAACTCAGTTCAATTATGAGCAGGATGTCCATCTAAACCAAATGAAATTATACTGTATGGATGTGCTTTATTTGAGTTGGGGCTACATATATTTGTTAGATGGAAATCCTGCACATAATTGAACTGAGTTCATTCGAGTCATTTTTTTTGAGTGAATGGTGGCTGATGTGATCCGTTGATGGCGGCTGCATGGGCGTTACATATACTTTATACTTGAATGGAAAGATACAGCCAACTGCTAGACGTCTCGGAGACTGCCAGCCACCTTAGATTGTGCACTTTGGCAAAGCCCACACATTCAAAAGATGTAAGAGCAGATCAGTCAGTTCATAATGGGTAGGTAGTTTAGGTAACATTTCTTGGGTTAACACAAGCTTTAAAAAAGTTGCTAAGATTTTGAATTTGTTGGGAAAGTGTAGGTACACGGACCCATAACAGGGGGTGCAAATGAACAGACAATGGAGTAGGTCAAATAACAACACTTTACTGTTGTGAATGTGCACAACAAATATAACAGATTACAACAATGGTCAAAAGTCAATTCACAAAGATGTCGTGTGGGCAGGCTCGAAGATAGGAGACGACTGTCCAAAGCAGAACCGGAACCACACGATTTCCTCCGCCACCAGACCCCGGGAATACTGGAGCCGCCAAGTCCCGAACTCCCAGGTGGCCACTGCCTCCGCGTGTCGGACCTGGTACTGCTGGCGAGGAACAACAAACAATTAAATGTGGGCGCGTTTGCACCCAGCAATCCACACGGCAGGAAAACTACCTCCACCTCTCGTTGGAAAAGGAGTCCACACTAACAATGCACTAGTCACAAGAAATACTGTCAAAACAGTCAGCTGAGGTACGTTACCTTCCAGGTAGAACGATATCTCGGCAAAGAGGTGGAGACGTGGTCTTGCTGATGTACCCCTGCCGATCGGATGATTGGTAACAGCTGTTGCAGGTGATGCGTGACAGCTGTCACCCTGGCTGCTCCTGTGAGGCGGCTGCGCCCTCTGGTGCCTGGAGCCCGCACTCCAGACAGGGCGCCCTCTGGTGGTGGGCCAGCAGTACCTCCTCTTCAGCGGCCCACACAACAGGATTAGGATATCATATCTAATATATAAAGCTGATTTTGTGTGTGTGTGTTTGCTATGCACAACAGCCACAGTAATTAAGCAATCAACGCAAAACTTGCTTTGGTGACTGGGGGCACCAAGGGGGAGGTCACTGGGGCTCTTAGGTTGAAAGTGTCATGATCCAGCCCTTTTGGGCCAGCTGTTATGATTCTGAACTTTTTTCTATGTTTGCGCTCTGAGCCTTTTGTTTTTCCTAGTCATGTCATGCCATGTATCATAGTCATGCTTAGGTTATGTTGGGATCTTGTTTCATGCACATTTTTTCAATTAAAATGTACCTGCTGTGTATACGGCATTCCAGAGCATTGCAGTGACATGACATGCTGTCACCTTTTATCGTCATTCACTTGAGTCTCATGAATATCACAAATTGCTGTACAAAAATGAATGATGGCAACATGCACACAATACAGTGCAACTTACTACACTTTAACTAAAGTGACATGAAATATACAATGAGCAACCCGACCTCGGATGAAGCGGAAGAAAATGGCAGTGTCGTATAGTAACGAAGTAAAAATACTTCACTACTGTATGAGGGCTGTCAATAAAGTATAGGTCCTTTTTATTTTTTTCAAAAACTATATGGATTTCATTCATATGTTTTTATGTCAGACATGCTTGAACCCTCGTGCGCATGCGTGAGTTTTTCCACGCCTGTCGGTGACGTCATTCGCCTGTGAGCACTCCTTGTGGGAGGAGTCGTCCAGCCCCTCGTCGGAATTCCTTTGTCTGAGAAGTTGCTGAGAGACTGGCGCTTTGTTTGATCAAAATTTTTTCTAAACCTGTGAGGCACATCGAAGTGGACACGGTTCAAAAAATTAAGCTGGTTTTCGGTGAAAATTTTAACGGCTGATGAGAGATTTTGAGGTGATACTGTCACTTTAAGGACTTCCCACGGTGCGAGACGTCGCGCAGCGCTCCCAGGCGCCGTCGTCAGCCTGTTTCAAGCTGAAAACCTCCACATTTCAGGCTCTGTTGATCCAGGACGTTGTGAGAGAACAAAGAAGTTTCAGAAGAAGTCGGTTTCAGCATTTTATCCGGATATTCCACTGTTAAAGATTTTTTTTTAACGAAAGACGTGCGGACGGACGCAGCCGGCGCGGTGCGGCGGCACAGGAAAAACACCTCCGTGTTGATAACCATTTGTAAAATCCAGGCGGCTTTTGATGGCTTTCAGTGGAGTGAGTATATGAGAAATTGTTTAACAGCTGGACATGTTCCAACTTGTCCTTAAGGCTTCCAACAGAGGTGTTTTTCCCGTGGCGGAGCGTCGCAGCGGCTGCGAGCCGACGCTGCAATCCATCCGCACGTCTTTCATTAAAAAAAAATCTCCTTTAACAGTGGAATATCTGGATAAAATGCTGAAACTGACTTTTTCTGAAACTTCTCTGTTCTCTCACGACATCCTGGATCAATAGAGCCTGAAATGTGGAGGTTTTCAGCTTGAAACAGGCTGACGACGGTGCCTGGGACCACTGCGCGACGTCTTGCTTCGTGGGAAGTCCTTAAAGCGACAGTATCACCTCAAAATCTCTCATCAGCCGTTAAAATTTTCACGGAAAACCAGCTTAATTTTTTGAACCGTGTCCACTTTGATGTGTCTCACAGGTTTAGAAAAAATTTTGATCAAACAAAGCGCCAGTCTCTCAGCAACTTCTCAGACAAAGGAATTCCGACGAGGGGCTGGACGACTCCTCCCACAAGGAGTGCTCACAGGCGAATGACGTCACCGACAGGCATGGAAAAACTCACGCATGCGCACGAGGGTTCAAGCATGTCTGACGTAAAAACATATGAATGAAATCCATATAGTTTTTGAAAAAAATAAAAAAGACCTATACTTTATTGACAGACCTCGTACTTAAGCACATTTTGGGAGACTTTTGTACTTTACTTGAATTTTTTTAATTCAGCCTACTTTCACTTTTACTTCACTACATTTCTGACCTTAATTGTATACTTCTACTCCAATACATTTTCTATGCGCCATGCCGTTACTCGTTACAAAAAAAACACACACATACACACGAAAAAAGTCATGTTTTCACCCAGAGACACCACTGATCACTAGTGACTGCAACAAAGTCAGGCCAATTTGTCATGAGGCATGTCCGGTAGGCTTTTTTGCAGTTGCGCACTTGGGGGGTGTTTGCAGGAAAATGATCATTTCTCTACATTGATTACAGACCTGCAGTGGGTCTGTAATCAACTTTTCTGCAGCGTGGCTTTGCTTTGAACCTTGAACCAATCGAAGCAGTGATTCACAGATCGAAGCAGTGCTTCGATCTACGATTTGTGGATTTTATTTCGCTTTATCCTAATTTTTTTCCCGCTAAAACCGTGAAGAGCATATGTCTGTGAGTAATATTTAATATTTTTATGTTAAACCGACCTGTTATGGTCTTCTAAAACAGTTGATAGATGTATTTTATAACTTAAAAATATCATATCTTATAGCAACAACAATAATAGTCTACATAATAGACAATAATAGTTAATAATAATAGACAAATAATGTTACAATACAATTTTAGAGAAAGAGACAAAAATAACCTAATGAAACAAAACACTGAAGTGTTTTTGTGTGATGTGCACAATTTTCAGTATTTTGACTAATACTACCAGTCATTTACAAAACTGATAAACTTTTACAAAAAAAAAAAAATCAGTCCATTTTTGATTATTAACATTTACTTGTACTTTTACTTTCAATACTTGAGTACATTTAGTTGTACATTACTTGTCATACTTAAGTACAATAAATACTAGATACTTTAAGACTTTTACTTGAGTAGCATTTCAATCGGTTACTTGAACTTCTACCAAAGTCATTTTTTTTTTAATGGATATCTGTACTTTTACTTAAGTGTGATTTTCTGGTACTTTATACAACACTGGAAAATGGATGGATGGTTAAAATTCTTGTCTATTACCCGTGCATAGAGCGGGTAACTCAGCTAGTGCAATATAAGTCTCAGGGGTAGTATGTACTCATTGTGGCTCTTTGACATTCTTTAAATAAATGTTGGTGATCAGCCTACATGTGGATTTCATATGTGGTGTATTGAAAATCTGTCAGCATATTTTTTATTTGGGTAAACATGATAAACATCTTTTAAATACAGCAGGTTCTCCAGACCCTTCACTGTGTTCATCCGTATGTCTGAGTTATAGAGGCCATGGAAACTAACAGCTCAGCATTTTAAGTGTTGACCTTTTGTATGAAGTGGGCAGATTTTTATCTCTGTCGTGCTATCGGCTCCAGAGATTGGGGGAATTGCACTTTTAAATGCTCAGCTGAATACGAAACAATGGGTCTGGAGTGCAGACAATGTGGCCCCGTGGACACGGGACACATCTGCCAAAGTTGTAGCCTCCATTTCCAGCTAGATTTGTCCTCAGGCTTTACCTTTGACACACAAGTCATTTTCATGAATCCACTCACTCACAGCGAGGGTCAAAACATTTCAGCCAGTGATTCTGCTTCAAAGAAGTCGTCTGGCTCACAGGATCAGGAAACTGAGTTGGAGAGACTTATAAAATTACTCGGTGCAAATACAGTATGTATCAAATTATACTCTGTATTACCCACTGTAGTCCACATAAAATCCCAGAGTGCACCATCAGTCGCAGTACCTAACCAAAACAGATGGTTTCAACTAGGTACAGGTTAACAATGTGAAAGCAATCAGATTTTTAATTTTAGTAAAAGTGGAAAATAATAACACTATTAAACAAAAAGACATTTTTAATGGCCATCTCTCAACCAGTGTTCATCTGGAGCGTTCTTAAAACTACTAGCATTGACAACAGAGGAAGGGACTCTGTTCCAGTGGACTACCCACACATGTACTCCCAATGGTGCCTACTAAACACAAATGTCCCAGCTTCCAGCTTCTGCAGACATGAAGACAAAATATCCAACAATCCAAACGGCACACAGTTAATTCCATTTTTGTATAATACTGAATAAATTCAGCTTTAAATAAAATTCCTTTCAACGTGGTTTCTTAATCCTCAGATTTCATACACAGATGTGACACTTTACACCAGTTTATCACCTAAAAGTAAGGGTTTAACGGTACATGTATTTGTATTGAACCGTTTCGGTATGGGACGTTCGGTTCGGTACAGGGCTGTGCATGGTTGAATTCGCGTTGCGTGTGTTTACATTCAGTGTTGCCAACATCACGACTTTCTCGCTGAATCTTTCTCTCTCACTGGCGACTTTCCAAACCCTCTTGACAACTTATTTTCTCAAAAGCGACGAGCGACAAATCTAGCTACTTTTCCTAGCGTTACCGGAGACTTTTCTGATGTTTGGCGACTGAAAATGAAAGTCTGTTGTCACCGAGTGGCAGCGGGTCGCCTCCTCCTCCGCTGCCTGCAGCAGCCTGAAAGCACTGAGCGGAGGGATATCTACAATCCTCCTCACTCAACTCCCTCAGCCTACTGACCTCGTTTGCTGCGCTGTGATTAAATAGTCCCCAGACTTTGAGAAGCCATTAAGTTGGTTCCACTCCTCCAGCCAATGCAAAGGAGTCGGTATCGGGTTATTTGGTCACGTGACTTTTAGTCAGGATTCTGACATTTTGCTGATTGGCTGAGACACGCTGCTCTCTAATTGGCTGCAGCCTTTGTTTACAACGTAGCACTGGTATCACAGTCTCTGGAGGAGTGGAACCAACTTACATTTTCGGCGGTTACACCACAGCCAATCACAGAGCATGGCGTGATAGCCAATAGCAGCCGACGTATCAGATGGACCAATCACAGCCATGTTTTCAAAAACATGCTACCAGTCTCTTTGTAGAAGAGACTGTGGTACCAGTGCTAAGAAGCCCTGGCCTTGAGAAGCTATTTTATTTTAATAAGTGATGGCCAATTTTAATGGCAAAATAAATAAACAAACTAAGAATCAAGTTTATTTGTGGTTATAAATATTTTTAAGGTGGTTTTACTCACTTTTTTGCCTCTCCCACAATGTTTTTGTTTACAAAACTTTATTTAAAAAGATATATTAGCAAACATTAAATGAACAGTTAATAGAAAGAGATAGAAAATAAAATAAATTGTACAAAAGTAAAGGGATTCTTTAACATTAATTCTCTTTAAAAAAAAATCCCTTATGGAGTGTTTGGACAAGTCAATTTTTCTGGCAAAAAATATGACAGTTGAATAAATTGAACAGGGCCTCATGCTGTAACTGTTGTGCTGCGCTTTACATGTGGAAAGGTTTTGTTAAAAGCTGTTTACTAGGAATGTATTTTTATAATATTTCATACATTTGTCATTTATTTGAGAACATTTTATTTAACTTATTACCAGGCAGCACTTTGCAATTATTTTATTTTCGTGTTTGTATAATGTTACAATAAATTGTTGGTTTAAACAAGAAGCAAATTGAGGTTTTGCATTTTGTTCCCATACTGTACCGAAAATGAACCAAACTGTGACCTCAGAACCAAGGTGCACATGCCGAACTGTGATTTTTGTGTATCGGTACACCCCTACCTAAAAGTCACGGAAAAAGTAACAAGAATAACCAAAACTGTTTAATTATGGAATAAAATGTTTTCTCATTTCTTCCTCTTTTTGTGGCTTTGCCAACATGCGCAGCTTTCCAGCATTTTGCACCCGTTTCTTGAAGAGACTCATTGAGCGTCTGTGTGTACTTTCCACTGAGTTGCCCTGATCTAAAATGGCAACCACGCTTCCTTGCCGGGCCATGTCTCAGTGCGACTGCGGACTCTAGTACTCATATATACGGCTCTGAGGGACTACCACACTTCACATGAAGAACTTCTGCTTCAGCTGCGTCTGGCATCATTGTTGAATAAATGAGGTTACCTAATTGTGTAGTTATGCAACATATTAATATTAGTATTATACTGACATTTGACAGCAAATTAAGGAAGTATTGGTAGTTAATAATGATAGCTGGGTGATTCTTTAACTACGGGCACTATTGGCCTTGTAAATGTAATTTCCACCACACCATTGCCTTACAATATAAAGTGCCTTGGGGCAACTGTTTGTTGTGATTTGGCGCTATATACATGTGCTCTGATGTCACTGTTTATCTCCATAGAAAGTACCCAAACAATCTTTCATACAAACTGTTTAAAGGGACATTACAGTGTTGTGGTGGAAATTACGGCAATAGTGTGGGACAACTACATTTTGTTTAAAAAAAATCACAACAGTTGTATGACAATGAATACCCCAATTATGTTTTGATTATTTTACTGATATTTTATTCAGAGATATTTTAAAACATTAGAAAAAATGTTTATCATTCATTTTTATCATTGAAGATCAAAAGTCTGGGTGTGGGACAAGCAATATTTGCATATAATGATGCTGAAAAAAGGTGAAAAAGTCATCATAGACTACTAGAACGTCATGAATGTCATGATTGACATCTTTAAATGGCTTTGACAGACGCTGATGAATAAATTGTGGACCTGCTTCTGAATCAGAACCAGCGGGTCCACAATTAATGAAGAGAAATTATCATTTTCACACCCTCCGAAACAGCGCAACGGACCAACTGCAGTGTAATTTTTTTCAGGGACTCTGTTCCAATGCTGGTGAAAGGTGAGATATATATATATATATATATATATATATATATATATATATATATATATATATATATATATAATATCGATCTTTGGATGTATGAATTGATTAAAAACCAGCGAATCATTCTTTTCAACCCAGCACTAGTAACCAATCTCACATCTCACAACCAGTCTCATCATCTACATAGCTGGTCTAAATCTTCTTGAAGTCTACATGTTTTTCCACACCCGTCCTGACCCTCCATATTTTGGTGCCGTGACATCTGAAGACATTTTGATGTTACTGTGTGCTATCTCAGGTATTTAATTTACAAAGAGGAGAAATAACAATGGTCCTAAGACCGAACCCTGTGGAATGCTAGTTATGTCTTCTGATCTTGATATTCTACCATTATCTTTAGCATAGAACTTGAGTTAGAATGTTAGATCAACCAACTGTAGTCTTATAGTTAGGTCTGGCACATTCCATCATGTTTTCTCTTTTACTGTAAAGTGAAGCTGTTAATGAATCCAAGGCTCGATTGACTAAGAAAGCAATTGAGCTTTTCTTGTTTTAATAAACAAGGAGCAGTTGGAACATGCATATTCTTGCCAGTGAGCTGGTCTTAAGCAAAGTAACCAACCAGATATTCAATAGCAAGACTTAATGTTTTTTTAAACATAGTAACACATATTATCACTGTAGATAAATTAAAGTCCAGCTGAAAAATGTTAGGTTTTTTTTTTTTTTTGGCACATCTGCATACAGATTGATTGAGCAATGAGACATCTTGTGCTTTTTGAAAAAAAAGAAGAAAATTCACCAGATTAATGTGGATTTTTATAGCATAGGTTTTGTGATGTTTCCACTGGCTGAATGTAATGGAAAATTGCAGTTTAGTTTAGATTAAAGTGGTATGTTTATATTGAAAGATAAAGAACACAGTATTTGGTTTGAGTCTCCACCTGCATTTGTATATGATGCTGTATTGAACTATGCATCCATGTGTAGAGAGAAAACAAAATGTTAGAGTAGTCCCCACTAACACAATTCAAAGTATCCCATAATCCCTTGTGTGCCAGAGAGCTGCTCCAATCAAAACAAACCACATGACGACAATTGCAAATGAACATTATACTACCAAAATTTAAATTTATTATTAAATTAAATTATTAAATTACGTGATCGCAACTCACGGCCGGGGCTCTGGGGTCCCCAGCGGGGGTCAAGGGGGCAGAAGCTATAGGGTTTTATACCTCTAAAATGTTATTGGCAAGCTCTATTTTAACTAATTTTGAGTGGTTTTAGATGCATTGAAAGAAAGAATAATAGACAAAAAAAAAAAAAAAAATGACATTTATGTTGTAATATTTGTAATACCAAAGTTCCTTTTAAAATGTTTCTGTCAAAGTCTAAGTTAATAAAGTAAATAACTTTGAAAAGGTTAAAAACACATTAATATTTGATGGGCATATAGCATATAGCATCTCTTCTTCAAAAATGACACACTGTACCTTTTAATCCTGTGAAGCAGGCAGAGTTTTTCTGTCATGACATTTTTTTTCCAACATGTTTCAGTGGGATAGCGTCATCATTATTACACTATGTAACAAATTTTTATTTTTGTTTTGTTCCTGGGTACACTGTGTTTTCCTAACCTGTTATGCCTTAAAAAAATAGAAAATAGCTGTTATTCCACAGATCAGGACAAAGATATTTTGAAATTTGTCTGTTTTCAAGAATATTCTCGATTTGCCTTCACTAAAGTACTGAGTAGAACTGTCCAGAATTTTCTAGAAGTTTCCAGAATTATCTAGAAATTTCAAGAAACATTTAGAACTTTCTAGAACGTAAAAAAAAAAAAAAAAAAAAAAAAATATATATATATATATATATATATATATATATATATATATATATATATATATATATATATATACACTCAACAAAAATATAAATGCAACACTTTTGCTTTTGCTCCCATTTTGTATGAGATGAACTCAAAGATCTAAAACTTTTTCCACATACACAATATCACCATTTCCCTCAAATATTGTTCACAAACCAGTCTAAATCTATGATAGTGAGCACTTCTCCTTTGCTGAGATAATCCATCCCACCTCACAGGTGTGCCATATCAAGATGCTGATTAGACACCATGATTAGTGCACAGGTGTGCCTTAGACTGCCCACAATAAAAGGCCACTCTGAAAGGTGCAGTTTTGTTTTATTGGGGGGGATACCAGTCAGTATCTGGTGTGACCACCATTTGCCTCATGCAGTGCAACACATCTCCTTCACATAGAGTTGATCAGGTTGTCAATTGTGGCCTGTGGAATGTTGGTCCACTCCTCTTCAATGGCTGTGCAAAGTTGCTGGATATTGGCAGGAACTGGTACACGCTGTCGTATACGCCGGCCCAGAGCATCCCAAACATGCTCAATGGGTGACATGTTCGGTGAGTATGCCGGCCATGCAAGAACTGGGCCATTTTCAGCTTCCAAGAATTGTGTACAGATCCTTGCAACATGGGGCCGTGCATTATCCTGCTGCAACATGAGGTGATGTTCTTGGATGTATGGCACAACAATGGGCCTCAGGATCTCGTCACGGTATCTCTGTGCATTCAAAATGCCATCAATAAAATGCACCTGTGTTCTTTGTCCATAACAGACGCCTGCCCATACCATAACCCCACCGCCACCATGGGCCACTTGATCCACAACATTGACATCAGAAAACCACTCACCCACACAACGCCACACACGCTGTCTGCCATCTGCCCTGGACAGTGTGAACCGGGATTCATCCGTGAAGAGAACTCCTCTCCAACGTGCCAAACGCCAGCGAATGTGAGCATTTGCCCACTCAAGTCGGTTAAGACGACGAACTGGAGTCAGGTCGAGACCCCGATGAGGATGACGAGCATGCAGATGAGCTTCCCTGAGACGGTTTCTGACAGTTTGTGCAGAAATTCTTTGGTTATGCAAACCGATTGTTTCAGCAGCTGTCCGAGTGGCTGGTCTCAGACGATCTTGGAGGTGAACATGCTGGATGTGGAGGTCCTGGGCTGGTGTGGTTACATGTGGTCTGCGGTTGTGAGGCTGGTTGGATGTACTGCCAAATTCTCTGAAACGCCTTTGGAGATGGCTTATGTTAGAGAAATGAACATTCAATACATGAGCAACAGCTCTGGTTGACATTCCTGCTGTCAGCATGCCAATTGCACGCTTCCTCAAATCTTGCAACATCTGTGGCATTGTGCTGTGTAATTAAACTGCACCTTTCAGAGTGGCCTTTCAACCAAATACACTCAACAAAAATATAATCGCAACACTTTTGGTTTTGCTCCCATTTTGTATGAGATGAACTCAAAGATCTAAAACTTTTTCCACATACACAATATCACCATTTCCCTCAAATATTGTTCACAAACCAGTCTAAATCTGTGATAGTGAGCACTTCTCCTTTGCTGAGATAATCCATCCCACCTCACAGGTGTGCCATATCAAGATGCTGATTAGACACCATGATTAGTGCACAGGTGTGCCTTAGACTGCCCACAATAAAAGGCCACTCTGAAAGGTGCAGTTTTATCACACAGCACAATGCCACAGATGTCGCAAGATTTGAGGGAGCATGCAATTGGCATGCTGAAAGCAGGAATGTCAACCAGAGCTGTTGCTCGTGTATTGAATGTTCATTTCTCTACCATAAGCCGTCTCCAAAGGCGTTTCAGAGAATTTGGCAGTACATCCAACCAGCTTCACAACCGCAGACCACGTGTAACCACACCAGCCCAGGACCTCCACATCCAGCATGTTCACCTCCAAGATCGTCTGAGACCAGCCACTCGGACAGCTGCTGAAACAATTGGTTTGCATAACCAAAGAATTTCTGCACAAACTGTCAGAAACCGTCTCAGGGAAGCTCATCTGCATGCTCGTCGTCATCATCGGGGTCTCGACCTGACTCCAGTTCGTCGTCGTAACCGACTTGAGTGGGCAAATGCTCACATTCGCTGGCGTTTGGCATGTTGGAGAGGTGTTCTCTTCACGGATGAATCCCGGTTCACACTGTCCAGGGCAGATGGCAGACAGCGTGTGTGGTGTCGTGTGGGTGAGCGGTTTTCTGATGTCAATGTTGTGGATCGAGTGGCCCATGGTGGTGGTGGGGTTATGGTATGGGCAGGCATCTGTTATGGACGAAGAACACAGGTGCATTTTATTGATGGCATTTTGAATGAACAGAGATACCGTGACGAGATCCTGAGGCCCATTGTTGTGCCATACATCCAAGAACATCACCTCATGTTGCAGCAGGATAATGCACGGCTCCATGTTGCAAGGATCTGTACACAATTCTTGGAAGCTGAAAATGTCCCAGTTCTTTCATGGCCGGCAAACTCACCGGACATGTCACCCATTGAGCATGTTTGGGATGCTCTGGACCGGCGTATACGACAGCGTGTACCAGTTCCTGCCAATATCCAGCAACTTCGCACAGCCATTGAAGAGGAGTGGACCAACATTCCACAGGCCACAATTGACAACCTGATCAACTCTATGCGAAGGAGATGTGTTGCACTGCATGAGGCAAATGGTGGTCACACCAGATACTGACTGGTATCCCCCCCCAATTGTTGTGTGGGCTGCCAGAAGAGGAGGTACTGCTGGCCCACCACCAGAAGGCGCCCTGCCTGAAGTGCGGGCTTCAGGCACGAGAGGGCGCTGCCGCCTCAGGAACAAGCCGTGGTGACATCATCCGTGACAGCTGTCACTAATCAACACATCTGGTATAAAAGCAGGAAGACACCTCCACCAAACTGCCGAGATATCATCTTCATCTGGAGGTAATATCCTCAGCCTTTTGTAAATCTGTTTATTGTGAGTGTTTGCAGGAGAATCGGTCGTTTTTGAGGAGGCTGTGCAAGACGGTGCTCCTTTTCAGCTGAGACCGCTGCAACGCGCTGAGTGAGAGGTGGAGGTGGCATTCCCACCAGTGTTACTGGGTGTTCACACACCCACCCTTTGACTGTCTTTTGCTTTCTGCCAGCAGTACCAGATCCGACACGCCGGGAAGGTGGCCACCTGGGGACTCCGGGACTTGGCGGCTCCAGTATTCCTCGGGTTCAGGTGGCGGTGGAAATCGTGTGGTTCCGGTTCATTTCCAGACGGGCGTCTCCTATCGTCGAGCCTGCCCACACGACACCTTTTATTAATTGACTGTTGCACATTCTGATTCTGCTGTGTTTGGTTGTGACATTCACACCAGTAAAGTGTTATAATTTGACTCCTTCCATTGTCCGTTCATTTACGCCCCCTGTTGTGGGTCCGTGTCACTACACTTTCCCAACAGGATATCTCGGCCAGCGTCATGGACTCCGAGGGGCGTCACCAGGTTGTTGAACAACCAATGGGAGAGCAGGGAGCGCAGGCATCTGCAGGAGACGTGATTGGTGAGCTACAGCATATTCTCACCGCCTTTACGGCTCGAATGGATCAAATAGCCGAGCAAAACATCCTCCTGAACCGCAGGGTGGAGGCTCTCTCCGCGCAAGTGGCGGAGAGCGCTCAGGGCGCTGCTGCAGCTCCTCCTCCTGTTGATCCTGTGCTAGATATTAATGTTCCAGTGGCGGTCCAACAACCCCTCCCACCATCCCCTGAAGCATACATAAGCCCTCCTGAGCCGTACGGAGGTTGTGTGGAGACGTGCGCGGACTTTCTTATGCAGTGTTCGCTCGTCTTCGCACAACGTCCCGTCATGTACGCGTCAGACACAAGCAAAATAGCTTATGTGATCACTCTGCTTCGGGGAGAGGCACGCGCTTGGGCTACAGCGCTTTGGGAGCAAAATTCACGGCTCCTTCACATGTACACTGGGTTTGTGAGGGAGTTCAGAACTGTGTTTGATCACCCTAACAGGGGAGAGACCGCTTCAACTGTGCTGCTGTCGATGAGACAGGGACGCCAGAGCGCAGCCGCTTATGCAGTCGACTTCCGCATCGCGGCTGCGAGGTCCGGCTGGAATAACGCTGTGCTCCGCGCCGCCTTTGTAAACGGACTGTCGTCAGTCCTAAAGGAGCACCTAGTGGCCAAGGATGAACCGCGGGAATTAGATGGGCTTATTGATCTCGTTATACGGTTAGACAATCGGTTGGAGGAACGCCGTCGGGAACGAGACGAAGGACGTGGCCGGGCGCGCGCCGTCCCTCTTCCTTCCGGGTCCGAGAAGGGTCCGCCCTTCCCACGCTCCCTGGCCTCTACGTCCCGTGGGGCGACAGCTCCCCCTGCTGACAAAGCTATGGACACGAGCAGGGCCACATTTAGACCACCTAATAGACAGAGGAGGTTTCCACGCGGGGCGTGTTTTGTTTGTGGCTCAATGGAGCATCAATTGAGCGATTGCCCCAAACGGTTAAACACCAACGCCCGCCCCTAGAGACTGGGCTT
Source organism: Thalassophryne amazonica (assembly GCF_902500255.1). Classification (NCBI taxonomy): domain Eukaryota; kingdom Metazoa; phylum Chordata; class Actinopteri; order Batrachoidiformes; family Batrachoididae; genus Thalassophryne; species Thalassophryne amazonica. Next base: position 75,455,261 of record NC_047115.1, read on the forward strand.
AGGGTGGGCCAAAAACTTCACGTGGGACACACACATATTGCTGCACGACTCCCAGTTACAATCCTTAGTGGGGATTTAACCCTTCAGGCCCCAGCACTGGTAGACACAGGGTCAGAAGGGAATCTGTTGGACATCAGATGGGCCAGGGAGGTAGGGCTCCCTCTGGTGGCGCTACCTACACCATTGCAGGTGCGAGCACTAGATGGCACCCTACTCCCTTTACTCACACACAAGACACCACCAGTAACTCTGGTAGTGTCAGGGAATCATAGGCAGGAGATTGAGTTTTTTGTGACTCCTTCTACCTCCCGTGTGATTCTGGGGTTCCCCTGGATGAAACACAATCCCCGGATTGATTGGCCGTCCGGGGTGGTGGTACAGTGGAGCGAAACCTGCCATCGGAGGTGTTTGGGATCCTCGGTTCCTCCCGGTTCCCAGGCGAAGGAGCAGGTCCAAGTACCCCCCAATCTGTCGGCGGTGCCGGTTGAGTACCACGATCTTGCTGACGTTTTTAGCAAGGATCGGGCACTCACTCTTCCCCCGCACCGTCCATATGATTGTGCCATCGATTTGTTGCCAGGCGTGGAGTTCCCGTCCAGCAGGCTGTACAACCTCTCCCGACCTGAGCGCGAATCGATGGAGACCTACATCCGGGACTCCTTAGCTGCCGGGCTGATCCGTAACTCCACCTCTCCGATGGGAGCGGGTTTCTTTTTCGTGGGAAAAAAAGATGGCGGTCTTCGTCCATGCATTGATTATCGGGGGCTGAACGAGATCACTGTTCGCAACCGATACCCGTTGCCTTTGTTGGATTCAGTGTTCACCCCCTTGCATGGAGCCAAAATCTTCACAAAGTTGGATCTTAGGAACGCATACCACCTAGTTCGGATCCGGAAGGGAGACGAATGGAAGACGGCATTTAACACCCCGTTAGGTCATTTTGAGTACCTGGTCATGCCGTTCGGCCTCACTAACGCCCCCGCGACGTTCCAAGCTTTGGTTAATGACGTCTTGCGGGACTTCCTGCACCGATTCGTCTTCGTATATCTGGATGATATACTCATCTTTTCTCCGGACCCTGAGACCCATGTGCAGCATGTACGTCAGGTCCTGCAGCGGTTGTTGGAGAACCGGTTGTTTGTGAAGGGCGAGAAGTGTGAGTTTCACCGCACTTCTTTGTCCTTCCTGGGGTTTATCATCTCCTCCAACTCCGTCGCCCCGGATCCGGCCAAGGTCGCAGCGGTGAGAGACTGGCCCCAACCGACAAGCCGTAGGAAGCTGCAACAGTTTCCTCGGCTTCGCAAATTTCTACAGGAGGTTCATTAAGGGGTATAGTCAGGTTGTTAGCCCCCTGACGGCCCTGACCTCACCAAAAGTTCCCTTCACCTGGTCGGATCGGTGCGAAGCCGCGTTTAGGGAGTTGAAACGCCGGTTCTCGACTGCACCGGTCTTGGTGCAGCCCGATCCTGGTCGCCAGCTCGTGGTTGAAGTGGACGCCTCTGATTTGGGGATAGGAGCCGTGCTATCCCAGAGCGGAGAAACCGATAAGGTTCTTCACCCGTGTGCCTATTTTTCCCGCAGGTTGACCCCAGCAGAGCGGAACTATGACATGGGCAATCGAGAGCTCCTTGCGGTGAAAGAGGCCCTTGAGGAGTGGAGACACCTGCTGGAGGGAGCGTCAGTGCCTTTCACGGTTTTCACTGACCACCGGAACCTGGAGTATATCAGGACCGCCAAGCGACTGAACCCCAGGCAAGCCCGCTGGTCACTGTTTTTCGGCCGTTTTGACTTCCGGATCACCTACCGCCCCGGGACCAAAAACCAAAGATCGGATGCCCTGTCCCGGGTGCATGAACAGGAAGTCAAGACCGAGCTGTCGGATCCACCGGAACCCATTCTCCCGGAGTCCACTATCGTGGCTGCTCTGACCTGGGACGTGGAGAAGACCGTCCGGAGGCCCTGGCACGGAGCCCGGATCCCGGAACAGGACCGACGAACAGATTATACGTCCCACCAGAGGCCAGGGCTGCCGTCCTGGACTTCTGTCACGGGTCTAAACTCTCCTGCCACCCAGGGGTGCGTAGGACCGTGGCAGTGGTCCGGCAGCGCTTCTGGTGGGCGTCCCTGGAGACTGATGTCCGGGCTTACATCCAGGCCTGCACCACCTGCGCCAGGGGCAAGGCTGACCACCAGAAGGCACAGGGACTTCTACAGCCACTTCCTGTGCCTCACCACCCCTGGTCCCACATCGGTCTGGATTTTGTCACGGGCCTCCCGCCGTCCCGGGGCACACCACCATCCTCACGATAGTGGACCGTTTCTCCAAGGCGGCCCACTTCGTGGCCCTCCCGAAGCTCCCGTCGGCCCAGGAGATGGCGGATCTCCTCGTCCACCATGTTGTCCGGCTGCATGGGATACCAACAGACATCGTTTCGGATCGCGGTCCCCAGTTCTCCTCGGAGGTGTGGAGAAGTTTCTGCCGGGAACTGGGGGCCACTGTAAGCCTCTCGTCTGGGTATCACCCGCAGACTAACGGACAGGTCGAACGGGCCAACCAGGAGTTGGAGCAGGCCCTCAGGTGCACGACCTCTGCACACCCGACGGCTTGGATCGAGTACGCTCATAACAGCCAGGTGTACTCTGCCACCGGCCTCTCCCCATTCGAGGTGTGTCTGGGGTACCAGCCCCCCTTGTTTCCTGTGGTGGAGGGAGAGGTCGGTGTGCCCTCGGTCCAGGCCCACCTGCGGAGATGCCGTCGGGTGTGGCGCACCGCCCGTTTGGCCTTGTTGAGGGCCCGGACGAGGGCTAAAGCCCATGCAGACCGTCGACGGTCCCCGGCCCCTACTTACCAGCCCGGGCAGGAGGTGTGGCTTTCCACCAAGGACATTCCTCTCCAGGTCAAGTCCCCCAAATTGAAGGACCGCTTCATTGGACCCTTCCCCATCCTCAAGGTCCTCAGTCCTCCCGGCCTCACTGCGGATCCATCCGGTCTTTCATGTCTCCAGGGTAAAACCGCATCACACCTCACCCCTCTGTGCACCCGGTCCGGCGCCGCCTCCTGCCCGTATTATCGACGGGGAGCCGGCTTGGACAGTTCGCCTGCTTTTGGACGTCCGTCGAATGGGCCGGGGTTTCCAGTATTTGGTGGACTGGGAGGGATATGGACCCGAAGAACACTCCTGGGTGAAGAGGAGCTTCATCCTGGACCCGGCCCTCCTGGCCGATTTCTATCGTCGCCACCCGGACAAGCCTGGTCGGGCGCCAGGAGGCGCCCGTTGAGGGGGGGGTCCTGTTGTGTGGGCTGCCAGAAGAGGAGGTACTGCTGGCCCACCACCAGAAGGCACCCTGCCTGAAGTGTGGGCTTCAGGCACGAGAGGGTGCTGCCGCCTCAGGAACAAGCCGTGGTGACAGCTGTCACCCATCATCCGTGACAGCTGTCACTAATCAACACATCTGATATAAAGCAGGAAGACACCTCCACCAAACTGCCAAGATATCATCTTCATCTGGAGGTAATATCCTCAGCCTTTTGTAAATCTGTTTATTGTGAGTGTTTGCAGGAGAATCGGTCATTTTTGAGGAGGCTGTGCAAGATGACGCTCCTTTTCAGCTGAGACCGCTGCAAACGCGCTGAGTGAGAGGTGGAGGTGGCATTCCCACCAGTGTTACTGGGTGTTCACACACCCACCCTTTGACTGTCTTTTGCTTTCTGCCAGCAGTACCAGATCCGACACGCCGGGAAGGTGGCCACCTGGGGACTCTGGGACTTGGCGGCTCCAGTATTCCTCGGGTTCAGGTGGCGGTGGAAATCGTGTGGTTCCGGTTCGTTTCCAGACGGGCGTCTCCTATCGTTGAGCCTGCCCACACGACACCTTTTATTAATTGACTGTTGCACATTCTGATTCTGCTGTGTTTGGTTGTGACATTCACACCAGTAAAGTGTTATAATTTGACTCCTTCCATTGTCCGTTCATTTACGCCCCTGTTGTGGGTCCGTGTCACTACACTTTCCCAACACCAATAAAACAAAACTGCACCTTTCAGAGTGGCCTTTTATTGTGGACAGTCTAAGGCACACCTGTGCACTAATCATGGTGTCTAATCAGCATCTTGGTATGGCACACCTGTGAGGTGGGATGGATTATCTCAGCAAAGGAGAAGTGCTCACTATCACAGATTTAGACTGGTTTGTGAACAATATTTGAGGGAAATGGTGATATTGTGTATGTGGAAAAAGTTTAGATCTTTGAGGTTCATCTCATACAAAATGGGAGCAAAACCAAAAGTGTTGCGATTATATTTTTGTTGAGTGTATTTGGTTGAAATTGCAAAATAAAACAAAAGTATGACTCTACTCAGTAACATTTCAGTTCATTTTTTGGAAAATCCACGGTGGGCGGGACAAACCAATTTGAATGCGAGAGCCAGGTGGAAATTTGCAGTACTGGGCGGTACTGCCTGGCGCCGCCCACCGTAGCTAGAACCCTTTCCCTGAGAAGGGACTCCATAATCCTGCAGAAACTCCCACAGTTTCTCCCAGTGTACCCAATCATATGCCTTCTCCAAGTCCACAAAACACATGCAGACTGGATTGGCATACTCCCAGGCATCCTCTGGGATCCCTGTGAGAGTGAAGAGCTGGTCGGATTGTTCCACAACCAGGACGGAACCCCCAATGTTCCTCTTCAGAGGTTTGACTATCAGCCGAACCCTTCTTTCCAGCACCCTGGAGTAGACTTTACCAGGGAGACTGAGTAGTGTGATGCCCCTGTAATTGGCACACACTCTCTGGTCCCCTTTTTTAAACAAGGGGACCACCACCCCAGTTTGCCACTCCTTTGGCACTATCCCAGACCTCAACGCAATGTTGAAGAGACGTCTCATCCAAGACAGTCCCTCCACACCCAGAGCCTTCAGCATTTCTGGACAGATCTCATCAACCCCCGGGGCCTTGCCACTGCGGAGTTGTTTGACAACCTCAGCTACCATAACTATCATTATGCAAATTTTGTTTGATGTGTAACTGCTCAGAAAATGTGGTCAGAGAAACAGTTTTCTAATTAATATATCCAACAACCACCACAGACATGTCTTATATTGTTTTTGTTTTTGGGGGAGGTGATGGTCTAGTGGTTAAGGTGTTGGGCTTGAGACCAGAAGATCCTCGGTTCAAATCTCAACCTGACTGGAAAATCACTAAGGGCTCTTGGGCAAGGTCCTTAATCCCCTAGTTGCTCACGGTGTGTAGTGAGCGCCTTGTATGGTAGCACCCTGACATCAGGGTGAATGTGAGGCATTATTGTAAAGCACTTTGAGCATCTGATGCAGATGGAAACACGCTATATAAATGCAGTCCATTTACTGTTTTTAGGCAGCTGAAAGACTAAACAGTGCAAGTATGCTATCAGCCTGCATCAGTTAGCAAACAAGCTAGATTGCACTTCTCAACATCACAAAAGGTTTCAAATGTCAAGGTCTGTTTAGATGTTCAGTTGTGTGGTTGTTTAGGTGCAGTATTTCCTCTAGCAAATCACTATCTGTCCTTTGTTCGTATGCTACAAGAGCAGATTTATATACATGTCAATACCAAATCCATTGAGGTGTCGTTGTTAGTAATGATTATCCAAATATACCAAATAATTTTCAAACATTAAAATAGTATCTGTGCTTTAAAATGAGTATAGGTTTATATATATATTTTTTGTGTAATTGCTATGTTTTATAATTATTTCACATCATTATGTACGATATGGGATAATGTTATACTGTGGAGCCAATTTACAGCACCTTGAAATGGAATATTTAACCAATTCCAGTCATTTCAGGGAAGTAGTGTGTTAATTGCTGTCATTATTAACTGTCAATACTGATAGCACGTTGTAGTATTCGTTACATGTTGCAGCTGTAATTGTATCAATCATCATAGCAGAAGGCCTGTGTTTGTTTCATCCACTGTGCAGACATTAATTATTGATCTTTTCCTGTTTTGCAGGACCGGAATCGGCCCTTTGATGCATTTAGCTTACACTCTTTGGAGAACTCCTTAATGGATATGATAAGGACCCGACCACGACAAAGGTAAAACACATGCTGCCAGTGGCCCCCCAATAGGGATGGGTATCAAACACCAAATCCTGTTAAGAATAGATAAGAAATGATTTGATACACTGACATCAATAGCCTTTTGGGTTAACAATTCCCTTATTGATTCTTCAGTTCACGTGACACCGGAGCTAGCTGGTGGTTAGAGATAGTTCCGACTGCTCGCCATGATGAAAACATGTTTGTTTTTGTTTCACGCACACTCCACTGAGGTAATGAGATTAACTGCACAATCAATGGGTCCAAGTCCGACTGTTTACCCCAAACTGACCAACAAATATGAGTAAATTAAGTATTTTTTTTGCATTATTTTGTTGTTTCTTGAGCCATTTTGTGAATGCATAAATGAGCTCCAACCTTAAAATGCGCTCCTCTGATATAAATCAAATGCACCCTCTCTTCTTCTGTTGCGTTTAATGTTAGCCGGCATCCTTATTGTTGCATTGCTGCCACCTTCTGCATCAGTCCATTATAGGATTACTAAATCCTCTCGAGTCCAGTGTCTTATTTAAAAGCCAACACTTCCTCTCCCACTTTAATTTATCTTTATTTAACCAGGTTAGTCCCATTGAGATCAAGATCTCTTTTACAAGGTAGACATGAGAATTATAAAGTTTCCAAAGCACCTAACCTGCTATCCTATGTCTAAAATACTACCAACAGTAACTTCTTTTAGGCCTATTGTTCTAAATTCTGAGAGAAGCTCTTGCTTTCTCTGGAATATTTATACAATACATGAGGACATCCCAAATCACCAAACAATGTCCCCAAATAAGGTCTTGTCGACTCCTGGATGAACCTGTCCCAGAGATCTAGGATCAGTGACCAATTTCATATTTATTTACTTTAAGACTCAAAATGTTGTTGACATAGAGAAAACCTGTAAAGCCTACTTTTAGTACACAGAAAATTCAGAGGAGGTATTGATAAGGGAATCGATAACGAATCGGGTCGATAAGCAGAAACAAAAATGGCATCAATATCGATAAAATCTTGTCAATACCCATCCCTACCCATCAATGACTACTGCTGATAATATGTGGATGATTCATTGGGCAGGTTAGGAACATTCATCAAGCTCATTCATCATTCATTCATCAATTCATCAATTCATCTGGGTTGTCTTTGTTTCATGGCTCCAGGTATACATTATATGAGTATATTATTGGATGAGCATAAAGAAGGGATCCTGTGTAAAAATGGATTCAAATCAACATGCAGATCCACCTCAGATCTGCTGTGGTGACCTGAGTGAAACAAGGGACAAGCTGAAGGGACTTACTTTTATTATTATTATAATAATGAACACGTGATTTTCTCATATACGAGTAAGTTGCATCAGAGTATAAGTTGCAGTACCTCCAAAACAAGCAAAAAAAAATAAATAAATAATGCAGCTTACACTCTGAAAAATACAGTACACAGATTGACCAGTTTGATAATTCAGGAATTTCACCAAAGGTTTTACTCTCATCAGTATGCTGCTCACATATCTTGAGTTTGTCTTTATTGTAAATAGCTGCCCTTTTACATGGGTTTCCCGGATTATATTCTAGACCCGGTGCTATGAAAGTGACAGATATTTGCTTGTAATTATACAGTCATGTGTGTTGCTGCTGAAAGGTTGTTGGTTGTTGCACAGCCGTACTTGGAAAATTTTCTACCATCGGCTGCTGATGCTGTTTGTTCAGAGTGATAAGATGCAGTTGTCAAATAGAATTTTATTTGGGATTTTTGCATCTGCATATGGAAGATTGTGGTTAGACCTGTTAAAGTAAAGGTGAAACCACAATATCTATGAATCCTTGATTCTCAGAAACCACTTTCTAAAGGTGGAAAAGCGGTTTCTGACAAATTAAAATAACAGTGTTGTTTGTTTTTCCACAAGCTGTTTTGTGAATTTGAGAACTTGTGAAAAACCTTTCACGCTTCTAAGGACTTTCAATGTACATGAAAGTCCTCTCAGTCAGTGTTATTACAGTGTAGTCACCATGTCTGTTGTAAAAACTTTGGATCCAGTCAACCAGTCAACTCTGTCAGGTTGGATGTTTTCTTTTTTTAAATCCTCCCCCATCCTCATATCTGAACAATGGAAAGACCAGTGGGAGGGGTATGTAATGAAGAGGGCATGTTGCTTTCTCATGCATGGAGCCAGTTTTCCCAATCTTATGCTGCAAATTGGTCATGCTGGCCTGGCCTCATGTCACTCGTGAGATGCCAGAGTCCTGCAGTGTTCCCTTGTGGTTGGTCAAACGCAGACTGGAGATAGGAAAAGTTTGAAGGCTGGCACATAAACATGCCATTACATTGCTGCGTCTTTCTATCCCGTTTATCCCACTTTGTCATTTATGGAACTTTTCACTCATTGTACCTGTTCACTTGACTTGTCTCTTCCCTGCTTTTTTGATTTTCCATTGGCCAAACTGATATCAGATCTTGTTTTTGGTATCACCTCCGTTGCAGTTCAAGGGAAGCTGAGGGTGATGCCAAAAGGTGATGTGAAATGATTGGTCAGAGAGAATCATCACTATCACTGTGTGACTGTCGCTATGACTATTTGGGGGTGCTACTGTCAGATGAACAAGGAACAAGGAAGCACCTGGTCCCAAAAGCAAATACAGTTAAGTTGGGCTGGTACCATCTACTGGAAGAGTGCCATTAGACAATGTAGGGCCATAAGGGTACTGTGTGTCACACTTACAGGCACTAAGTGGCTGGACACAAATGCTGGACTCACGGACCCAGGTGTAGGAGTAAAAAAAAGGCTTTATCCAAAAATCACAGGCTAAGGTACTGTACACAGGCAGGTAGTCAGTGAGGCAGAGTTACAGGTGATCAAGAGGCAGAGGCAGGGCATACAACAAGCGTAGTTCAAAAAGCACGGTGTGGAGGCTTCCGGTATGACATCACACTGAGAGGAGCAACGCCAGAGAGCTCCGATGAAACTTTCCAAACTTTAAAGTTTTAAGACTAAACTGTTTGCCACTTGATATACAAGAAGTTGCTGTGATTATAGAGACGTGTGGCAGAAAAGGAGCAGAGGGTACCGAAAGGAGGCCCCCAAGAACCGCGCAAAACCAAGTTAGCACTGAAGCTACCGTTGTGGCTAAAGGAGGGCACCGAGGAAGCTAGCCAAGCTAATCCAGGCTATCCTTTCGATATTTTGACTTTAACGGCGGATATCAGAGACACAGTTGCTGCTGTCGTGGAAGAAAAAATGGCATTTATCACTAACAAACTGGATACAATCCAAACTTCATTGGATGGCCACACAAGATGATTGGGGGAGGCTGAAAACTGCATTTCCAATATGGAGGACACGATCTCAATATGGAGATAAGAATGATGGAAGCGGAAAGTAAGCTGGCTGAGTTTACAAAACGTATGGATGAGTAAGAATCACGGGTGCGGAGGGATCAGATCAGAATCTTTTGGGTAAAAGAAGGCATTGCAGGAAAGGATGCAGTCTTTTATTTTGAAACCTGGCTGCCGAGACTACTCAACATGGAAACCGAGAAAGGCAGGATCCGGCTGGACCGCTGCCACAGGAGGTTGGGACAGCGAGACCAGGAGTACCAAGGGCCGTAATCTTGAAGCCTCATTACACAAAGGATACGATGAGGGTGATGGCTCTCAGCAGGAAGGCGAAAGTACTTTTGAGGGAGCACCTCTTACCATTCACCAAGATTTGCCACAAAAGGTGCTTCACCAGCGAAGGAAGTTCAACCCCGTCTGCCAGAAATTGATCACCAAAGGCATCCGGTTCAGAATGCTCTACCCAGCTACGCTCCGTTTCTCGCATAACAGTAAGAATTTTTCTTTTGACTCCCCTGAAGAACCAATAAGTGCTGTTGAGGCATTGGATGAGCCATGCGAGTAACTGAACAGCATGAATAGGTTATCGACGAGGGGTGTTTTTTTTTTTTTCTTTTTCCCTCTTCCAATCGATACTGAGTAATGACTCATCAGTGACTGATTTTTCTGTATGATTACATAAGGTAACTCTTACTTTTGAATGAAAGTTTTGTCAGGAGGGTGCGGGAGTCATCATGGAAGCGGAAAATGGGAGTTTGCGCTTTGACGTTCGTTCACAACAGGTGCTCTCACAGGCCTTGGAGGCCTGAATTATTTTCCTTGAGGACTGTTTACCTCAGTAATTTGGGTATGTTGAACTGTTTACCAATGAGCATATCTATTTATTACCCAAGTTATTTGTTTTTTTTTGTTTTTTTTGTTCCTTTTTAATGTGTGTCTGAGGAAATCTGAGTGCGGGTTGTATGCAGTTTTCTCCAGTTTAATATGTGCCTCTACCTCTTCTGCTGTACAAAATGACCTGTAACGTAATAACTAAATATACAACTTTTATTTTGTAATGAGTACAATTAAGTATATTTCTTTGAATGTTAAAGGAATAAATAACAGTTAAATGTAAAAAAAAATACTAACGTGGATTAAGAAGGAGAAGGGGAACCTAGCACTTTTACAAGAAACTCATCTTATTGATGAGGAGCACAAAAAGCTTAAGAGAGAGTGGGTTGGGCAAGTGTACTAGTCATCATTTTCATCTAGTAAAAGAGGTGTGGCAATATTAATTAATAAAAATACTCTATTTTAGAAACGTGTCATAGACGATTGGGGTAGGTATGTTCTTATTAGAGGTTATGTGTATAGGGAAAGTATTCTCATTGGATGTATTTATGCTCCAAATGTTTATTTAAAAGAGTTTTACTCTAAGCTTTTTGCTGAAGTCTCTAACATGACCAAATTTAGTATCTGGCAAGCGATTTTAACTGTACCATGGATCCTGAGATAGACCAAAAGCCTCCAGCTAAAAACTCAGCTTCTATAATGAGAGAGGCAATTAAGAAATTATATTCTGATCTACAATTGTTTGATATATGGAGAGTTCTTCATCCGCTTGAGAAAGATTACACATTTTATTCAAACCCACATTGCAGTTTTTCACAAATTGATTACTTTTTTTGGCACAGGTTTGTTGAAGTGGAGAACCTTAGGCTCTTCTAATTGAATAAATAATAAATCTGTTTGTTTTAGGTACATTTTTTTTTTCAGATTTAACCACGTGTAACTCAGACTGCTCAGTGTTTATGGTTCTGATCTGCTTTCTGTTGTTTTGTGTGGTTCTGTCTTTAATATGTTTAAAATTTCAATAAAACATGTTTTAAAAAAGTACTGTGTAACAGAGTACAGAGTCTGAGACAAAGGCGCGGTCCGAAAATGAGACAGGGTCAAACACAGGCAGGCAATCAGGCAGGGACAAAAGGTACGACGAACTGGTGGAGGGTGGTGAACTCAAAAGGCTTAAATAGGACAGGTGACGATTAGGAGAATGAGACACAGGTGTGGGAGAACAATCTGGAAGGGCGTGTGGCAAACACAAGGACAAGACACACCCATACCAAACCCTGAACACCAGACAAGAGCGTGCAGTCAGACAAAAGCAAAGTGAACAGGACCCAACTAAAAGATGAACCTAAAACCAAAGTAATTCAAAATATACCAAAACCAAAGATGAACAAAACCCAAGGCCTAATAAATAAGAAATAAAATAAAGAAGAACCAACACCAAGGAATGAGGAATTAAACCAGGAAACAAATGTAGGAACTGAAAAGGGATCAACAGGAAAATAGATGCTAGATAGATGTGGCAAACATAAAAATAAAAATTAGAGGTGGGCAATGATTAAAAATGTAATTGCAATTAATCGTAATCATGCAATTAATTGCAATTAAAAAATTTAATTGCATTGTTATACGCAATGAATTCAAAAATGTATAGCACAATTTTATTTTAAATGTTCTGCCATATTTGCAAAAGTGCCATAATGTTTGTTCTGCAAACACTTAACAACAGCATTTTGTTTATGCAGTTGCAGTTAAATAAAAATAAATTATGGTTACCCATTGATGTCCATTAGTCCCCAGTGAGAGCAACAGCAGGTACGCGTTGTAAAGTTGTGGCTTTTATAGTCCTCTCCTTTATGGTGCGTCGTGAGGGAGTCTCATACATGTTGTCATTTGTTGCGATTCTCAAAATATCTCTCAGACCGATGTCTTTTACAACACTAATCAGCCTGCAATCTGTAGCAATCCATTTTGCTGTCACATTTGCGAGCTTCTCTTGCCTTTGTTTAGCTATAGTTCTCTCACACGCTACATCTAATGTAGTCAGCTGAAGCCTCACGCTGCAGTGTGTTTCGTTGAATGATTTGCTGGCATCAGCTGTGTGTGCTGCATTTTGGTGATATTTAAGACTCGAAGTACTCCGCTGATAAGAAAATGCAGCTTTGCAATGGCTGCAAATAACCTTGGTGCTCTCAACTACTCCGACTGGAAGCACTTTAACATGAAAATGGCCATGTAAAAGTTCCGTGCCCTTCTAAATGTCCGCGGCAGCAGTGAGTGGCAGACTTGCAAAACAACAGCCTGTGAGCAACAAACCCTTACAATTTAAAAAAAAAAACAACTGTTAACAGCTTTAATTAATTGTGTTAATGCAATAATAATGCGTTAACTTGCCCAGCCCTATTAAAAAATACAACTAATGATTACACAGTGGCAAAAAAACACACAGCTGGACAGAAACTAGACATGACTAACTATGATAAACAGAAAATAAAGGATAAACAGAAAATAAAACCAGTGACTAAAGTATTACACACAGAAAAGGGATAATCAGAACCCAAACTAAGATGAGACTTAACAAGTGAGTAAAATAAACAACTGCTAAACCAAGATCAGGGCAGACAGTGGATGAAGGAAAGGGGACAATGACAGGAACCATAATGGGACCCAAACGTGACACTGTGTCAACTATAGAGCAGCGCCACCTTCCTAAACTATCTGCTGTGTGTAAACAGTAACATACCCTCAGACCTTCTCTCATGTAATGTAGAACAAAAGTATTTGATGCTATTGGTGATTTCCAATTCTGTAAGTTATGGTAAATTTCCTCTAAAACTTTGTCACAGTAGGTCAATAGGCATAAAGTCAAATTATAGTGTGAAATTGGTTATTCATATTGTTGCTCTTCACATTCTCATGGCTGTGCTTGAGTTACACAACCTCAAATCAGAAAAGGTTGGGACAATACAGAAAATGCCAAAAAAAAAAAAAAAACCCCAGATCCTTACATTTACTTTGACTTACACTCACTGGCCACTTTATTAGGTACACCTGTTCAATTGCTTGTTAGCACAAACAGCGAATAAGCCAATGACATGGCAGAAAATCATTGCATTTAGCCATCTAGACGTGGTTAAGATGACTTGCTGAAGTTCAAACCGAGCATCCGAATAAGGAAGAAAGGGGATTTAAGTGACTATCAATGTGGCATGGATGTTGCGCTAGATGGGCTGGTCTGAATATTTCAAAAACTGCTTATGTATCATCTTTACAATTTCTAGGGTTTACAGAGAATGGTCCAGAAAAGAGAAGTGAGTGGCAGTTGTGTGGACAAAATATCTTGTTGATGTCACAGGAGAATGAGCAGACTGATTGAATGGGCGACTGTGTGGTACCATCATGTCGATATGGACCAACATCTCTGAGGAATGCTTCCAAAACCTTGTTGAATCTATGCCACAAAGAGTTAAAGCAACTCTGTGTCGCAGACTGAACAGTCACCCCCAAAAACCTTTACTGTGCATGTGTCATTTGGGACCACAACAGTACGTCTGAGACTGACTCTCTACACCCAAAGCGTCAAATGGATAATGGGATTATTAACCATCAGATGACAAGGTAAAACCTCTTAAATCATTCTAAAGCCAGTTTTGAGCAGAAATGAGGCCGTTTTAAGCAGAAACAAGGCGATAATTGGTGAGTCGCTACTGACGCGGCCGTGTGCTGATCACGTCCCCGTCTTTTATTATGAAATAATGCTGAATTTATGTGGAAATGATTGTTGTACAACAGCTTTTTTTTGTTGCATTTTGGGGGCAGGTCATGACTGCAGACAGTAACTGTACCATCTTTTTCTGTAGCTATGCTGTATGTGCAGAATGTGGTTTTGCATTGTTTTGTTGAAAACTGCATGGACGTCCCTGGAAAAGATTCCTCCACATGCTGCTCTAGAATCTGTGTATTTTTCTGCATTAATGCTGCCATGCTGACATGTGAGTGACCTTTGCCAAGTGTACTGACACCATACCATGACTAGTGGTGGCTCCTGGTCTTTCAAAGAGAGGAAGCTCATTGTTGGCATACATCATAAAATTTAGTTTATTTATATGTTAATTCAAATAAGTAAAATTTTCATAACAGTCCCTATTTGCACAAGCATTTGACAGCTTGTATCTCCATTACATACAGTATTTTATGATGGCTCAATCACATTAGATTAGATAGAATGTTATTTAGAACTTTATTAATCCAGTGGAGAGACTTATAAAATTACTCGGTGCAAATACAGTATGTATCAAATTATACTCTGTATTACCCACTGTAGTCCAATAAAATCCAGAGTGCACCATCAGTCGCAGTACCTAACCAAAAACAGATGGTTTCAACTAGGTACAGGTTAACAATGTGAAAGCAATCAGATTTTTAATTTTAGTAAAAGTGGAAAATAATAACACTATAAACAAAAAGACATTTTTAATGGCCATCTCTCAACCAGTGTTCATCTGGAGCGTTCTTAAAACTACTAGCATTGAAACAGAGGAAGGGACTCTGTTCCAGTGGACTACCCACACATGTATCCCAATGGGCCTACTAAACACAAATGTCCCAGCTCCAGCGCTTCTGCAGACATGAAGACAAAATATCCAACAATCCAAACGGCACACAGTTAATTCCATTTTTGTATAATACTGATAAATTCAGCTTTAAATAAAATTCCTTCACGTGGTTCTTAATCCTCAGATTTCATACACAGATGTGACACTTTACACAGTTTATCACCTAAAAGTAAGGGTTTAACGGTACATGTATTTGTATTGAACCGTTTCGGTATGGGACGTTCGGTTCGGTACAGGGCTGTGCATGGTTGAATTCGCGTTGCGTGTGTTTACAGTCAGTGTTGCAAATCACGACTTTCTCGCTGAATCTTTCTCTCTCACTGGCGACTTTCCAAACCCTCTTGACAATTATTTTCTCAAAAGCGACGAGCGACAAATCTAGCTACTTTTCCTAGCGTTACCGGAGACTTTTCTGATGTTTGGCGGCTGAAAATGAAAATGAAAGTCTGTTGTCACCGAGTGGCAGGGTCGCCTCCTCCTCCGCTGCCTGCAGCAGCCTGAAAGCTGAGCGGAGGGATATCTACAATCCTCCTCACTCACCCCTCAGCCTACGGACCTCGTTTGCTGCGCTGTGATTAAATAGTCCCCCAGACTTTGAGAAGCCATTAAGTTGGTTCCACTCCTCCAGCCAATGCAAAGGAGTCGGTATCGGGTTATTTGGTCACGTGACTTTTAGTCAGGATTCTGACATTTTGCTGATTGGCTGAGACACGCTCTCTAATTGGCTGCAGCCTTTGTTTACAACGTAGCACTGGTATCACGTCTCTGGGAGTGGAACCACTTACATTTCGGCGGTTAAACCACAGCCAATCACAGAGCATGGCGTGATAGCCAATAGCAGCCGACGTATCATGGACCAATCACAGCCATGTTTCAAAAACATGCTACCAGTCCTTTGTAGAAGAGACTGTGGTACCAGTGCTAAGAAGCCCTGGCTTGAGAAGCTATTTTATTTTATAAGTGATGGCCAATTTTAATGGCAAAATAAATAAACAAACTAAGAATCAAGTTTATTTGGGTTATAAATATTTTTAAGGTGGTTTTACTCACTTTTTGCCTCTCCCACAATGTTTGTGTTTACAAAACTTTATTTAAAAAGATATATTAGCAAACATTAAATGAACAGTTAATAGAAAGAGATAGAAATAAAATAAATTGTACAAAGTAAAGGGATTCTTTAACATTAATTCTTTAAAAAAAATCCCTTATGGAGTGTTGGACAAGTCAATTTTTCTGGCAAAAAATATGACAGTTTGAATAAATTGAACAGGGCCTCATGCTGTAACTGTTGTGCTGCGCTTTACATGTGGAAAGGTTTGTTAAAAGCTGTTATAGGAATGTATTTTTATAATATTTCATACATTTGTCAGTTATTTGAGAACATTTTATTTAACTTATTACCAGGCAGCACTTTGCAATTATTTTATTTCGTGTTTGTATAATGTTACAATAAATTGTTGGTTTAAACAAGAAGCAAATGGAGGTTTTGCATTTTGTTCCCATACTGTACCGAAAATGAACCAAACTGTGACCTCAGAACCAAGGTGCACATGCCGAACTGTGATTTTTGTGTATCGGTACACCCCTACCTAAAAGTCACGGAAAAGTAACAAGAATAACCAAAACTGTTAATTATGGAATAAAATGTTTTCTCATTTCTTCCTCTTTTTGTGGCTTTGCCAACATGCGCAGCTTTCCAGCATTTTGCAACCGTTTCTTGAAGAGACTCATTGAGCGTCTGTGTGTGTACTTTCCACTGAGTTGCCCTGATCTAAATGGCAACCACGCTTCCTTGCCGGGCCATGTCTCAGTGCGACTGCGGACTCTAGTACTCATATATACGGCTCTGAGGGACTACCACACTTCACATGAAGAACTTCTGCTTCAGCTGCGTCTGGCATCATTGTTGAATAAATGGTTACCTAATTGTGTAGTTATGCAACATATTAATATTAGTATTATACTGACATTTGACAGCAAATTAAGGAAGTATTGGTAGTTAATAATGATAGCTGGGTGATTCTTTAACTACGGCACTATTGGCCTTGTAAATGTAATTTCCACCACACCATTGCCTTACAATATAAAGTGCCTTGGGGCAACTGTTTGTTGTGATTTGGCGCTATACATGTGCTCTGATGTCACTGTTTATCTCCATAGAAAGTACCCAACAATCTTTCATACAACTGTTTAAAGGGCCATTACAGTGTTGTGGTGGAAATTACGGCAATAGTGTGGGACAACTACATTTTGTTTAAAAAATCACAACAGTGTATGACAATGAATACCCCAATTATGTTTTGATTATTTACTGATTTTATTCAGAGATATTTTAAAACATTAGAAAAATGTTTATCATTCATTTTTATCATTGAAGATCAAAAGTCTGGGTGTGGGACAAGCAATATTTTGCATATAATGATGCTGAAAAAGGTGAAAAAGTCATCATAGGACTACTAGAACGTCATGAATGTCATGATTGACATCTTTAAATGGCTTTGACAGACGCTGATGAATATTGGGACCTGCTTCTGAATCGAACCAGCGGGTTCCACAATTAATGAAGAGAAATTATCATTTTCACACCCTCCGAAACAGCGCAACGGACCAACTGCAGTGTAATTTTTTTCAGGGACTCTGTTCCAATGCTGGTGAAAGGTGATATATATATATATATATTATATATATATATATATAATATATATATATATATATATAATATCGATCTTGGATGTATGAATTGATTAAAAACCAGCGAATCATTCTTTTCAACCCAGCACTAGTAACCAATCTCACATCTCACAACCAGTCTCATCATCTACATAGCTGGTCTAAATCTTCTTGAAGTCTACATGTTTTTCCACACCGTCCTGACCCTCCATATTTTGGTGCCGTGACATCTGAAGACATTTTGATGTTACTGTGTGCTATCTCAGGTATTTAATTTACAAAGAGGAGAAATAACAATGGTCCTAAGACCGAACCCTGTGGAATGCTAGTTATGTCTTCTGATCTTGATATTTTACCATTATCTTTAGCATAGAACTTGAGTTAGAATGTAGACAACCAACTGTAGTCTTATAGTTAGGTCTGGCACATTCCATCATGTTTTCTCTTTTACTGTAAGTGAAGCTGTTAATGAATCCAAGGCTCGATTGACTAGAAAGCAATTGAGCTTTTCTTGTTTAATAAACAAGGAGCAGTTGGAACATGCAATTCTTGCCAGTGAGCTGGTCTTAAGCAAAGTAACCAACCAGATATTCAATAGCAAGACTTAATGTTTTTTAAACATAGTAACACATATTATCACTGTAGATAAATTAAAGTCCAGCTGAAAAATGTTAGGTTTTTTTTTTTTTTGGCACATCTGCATACGATGATTGGAGCAATGAGACATCTTGTGCTTTTGAAAAAAAGAAGAAAAATTCACCAGATTAATGTGGATTTTTATAGCATAGGTTTTGTGATGTTTCCACTGGCTGAATGTAATGGAAATTGCAGTTTAGTTTAGATTATTAAAGTGGTGTTTATATTGAAGATAAAGAACACAGTATTTGGTTTGAGTCTCCACTGCATTGTATATGATGCTGTATGAACTATGCATCCAGTGTAGAGAGAAAACAAAATGTTAGAGTAGTCCCCACTAACACAATTCAAAGTATCCCATAATCCCTTGTGTGCCAGAGAGCTGCTCCAATCAAAACAACCACATGACGACAATTGCAAATGAACATTATACTACCAAATTTAAATTTATTATTAAATTAAATTATTAAATTACTGATCGCAACCACGGCCGGGCTCTGGGGTCCCCAGCGGGGGTCAAGGGGGCAGAAGATAGGGTTTTATACCTAAAATGTATTGGCAAGCTCTATTTTAACTAATTTTGAGTGGTTTTAGATGCATTGAAAGAAAGAATAATAGACAAAAAAAAAAAAAAAAAGACATTTATGTTGTAATTTTGTAATACCAAAGTTCCTTTTAAAATGTTTCTGTCAAGTCTAGTTAATAAAGTAAATAACTTTGAAAAGGTTAAAACCATTAATATTGATGGGCATATAGCATATAGCATCTCTTCTTCAAAAATGACACACTGTACCTTTTAATCCTGTGAAGCGCAGAGAGTTTTTCTGTCATGACATTTTTTTTCCAACATGTTTCAGTGGGATAGCGTCTCATATTACACTATGTAACAATTTTATTTTTGTTTTGTTCCTGGGTACACTGTGTTTCCTAACCTGTATGCCTTAAAAAAATAGAAAATAGCTGTTATTCCACAGATCAGGACAAGATATTTTGAAATTTGTCTGTTTCAAGAATATTCTCGATTGTGCCTTCACTAAAGTACTGAGTAGAACTGTCCAGAATTTTCTAGAAGTTTCCAGAATTATCTAGAAATTTCAAGAAACATTTAGAACTTTCTAGAACGTAAAAAAAAAAAAAAAAAAAAAAAATATATATATATATATATAATATATATATATATATATAATATATATAGATATATATACACTCAACAAAAATATAATGCAACACTTTTGCTTTTGCTCCCATTTGTATGAGATGAACTCAAAGATCTAAAACTTTTTCCACATACACAATATCACCATTTCCCTCAATATTGTTCACAAACCAGTCTAAATCTCTGATAGTGAGCACTTCTCCTTTGCTGAGATAATCCATCCCACCTCACAGGTGTGCCATATCAAGATGCTGATTAGACACCATGATTAGTGCACAGGTGTGCCTTAGACTGCCCACAAAAAGGCCACTCTGAAAGGTGCAGTTTTGTTTTATTGGGGGGGATACCAGTCAGTATCTGGTGACCACCATTTGCCTCATGCAGTGCAACACATCTCCTTCACATAGAGTTGATCAGGTTGTCAATTGTGGCCTGTGGAATGTTGGTCCACTCCTCTTCAATGGCTGTGCAAAGTTGCTGGATATTGGCAGGAACTGGTACACGCTGTCGTATACGCCGGCCCAGAGCATCCCAAACATGCTCAATGGGTGACATGTTCGGTGAGTATGCCGGCCATGCAAGAACTGGGCCATTTTCAGCTTCCAAGAATTGTGTACAGATCCTTGCAACATGGGGCCGTGCATTATCCTGCTGCAACATGAGGTGATGTTCTTGGATGTATGGCACAACAATGGCCTCAGGATCTCGTCACGGTATCTCTGTGCATTCAAAATGCCATCAATAAAATGCACCTGTGTTCTTTGTCCATAACAGACGCCTGCCCATACCATAACCCCACCGCCACCATGGGCCACTTGATCCACAACATTGACATCAGAAAACCACTCACCCACACAACGCCACACACGCTGTCTGCCATCTGCCCTGGACAGTGTGAACCGGGATTCATCCGTGAAGAGAACTCCTCTCCAACGTGCCCAAACGCCAGCGAATGTGAGCATTTGCCCACTCAAGTCGGTTAAGACGACGAACTGGAGTCAGGTCGAGACCCCGATGAGGATGACGAGCATGCAGATGAGCTTCCCTGAGACGGTTTCTGACAGTTTGTGCAGAAATTCTTTGGTTATGCAAACCGATTGTTTCAGCAGCTGTCCGAGTGGCTGGTCTCAGACGATCTTGGAGGTGAACATGCTTGGATGTGGAGGGTCCTGGGCTGGTGTGGTTACATGTGGTCTGCGGTTGTGAGGCTGGTTGGATGTACTGCCAAATTCTCTGAAACCGCTTTGGAGATGGCTTATGTTAGAGAAATGAACATTCAATACATGAGCAACAGCTCTGGTTGACATTCCTGCTGTCAGCATGCCAATTGCACGCTTCCTCAAATCTTGCAACATCTGTGGCATTGTGCTGTGTAATTAAACTGCACCTTTCAGAGTGGCCTTTCACACCAAATACACTCAACAAAAATATAATCGCAACACTTTTGGTTTTGCTCCCATTTTTGTATGAGATGAACTCAAAGATCTAAAACTTTTTCCACATACACAATATCACCATTTTCCCTCAAATATTGTTCACAAACCAGTCTAAATCTGTGATAGTGAGCACTTCTCCTTTGCTGATAATCCATCCACCTCACAGGTGTGCCATACAAGATGCTGATAGACACCATGATTAGTGCACAGGTGTTCCTTAGACTGCCCACAATAAAGAGCCACTCTGAAAGGTGCAGTTTTATCACACAGCACAATGCCACAGATGTCGCAAGATTTGAGGAGCATGCAATTGCATGCTGAAAGCAGGAATGTCAACCAGAGCTTTGCTCGTGTATTGAATTTCATTTCTCTACCATAAGCCGTCTCCAAAGGCGTTCAGAGAATTGGCAGTACATCCAACCAGCTTCACAACCGCAGACCACGTGTAACCACACCAGCCCAGGACCTCCACATCCGCCTGTTCACCTCCAAGATCGTCTGAGACCAGCCCTCGGACAGCTGCTGAAACAATTGGTTTGCATAACCAAAGAATTTCTGCACAAACTGTCAGAAAAAGCGTCTCAGGAAGCTCATCTGCATGCTCGTCGTCATCATCGGGGTCTCGACCTGACTCCAGTTCGTTCGTCGGTAACCGACTTGAGTGGGCAAATGCTCACATTCGCTGGCGTTTGGCATGTTGGAGAGTTGTTCTCTTCACGGATGAATCCCGGTTCACACTGTCCAGGGCAGATGGCAGACAGCGTGTGTGTGTCGTGTGGTGAGCGGTTTTCTGATGTCAATGTTGGGGATCGATAGTGGCCCATGGTGGTGGTGGGGGTTTATGGTATTGGCAGGCATCTGTTATGGACGAGAACACAGGTGCATTTTATTGATGGCATTTGAATGAACAGAGATACCGTGACGAGACCTGAGGCCCATTGTGTGCCATACATCCACAGAAATCACCTCATGTTGCAGCAGGATAATGCACGGCTCCATGTTGCAAGGATTCTGTACACAATTCTTGGAAGCTGAAAATGTCCAGTTCTTTCATGGCCGGCAAACTCACCGGACATCTGTCACCCATTGAGCATGTTTGGGATGCTCTGGACCGGCGTATACGACAGCGTGTACCAGTTCCTGCCAATATCCAGCAACTTCGCACAGCCATTGAAGAGGAGTGGACCAACATTCCACAGGCCACAATTGACAACCTGATCAACTCTATGCGAAGGAGATGGTGTTGCACTGCATGAGGCAAATGGTGGGTCACACCAGATACTGACTGGTATCCCCCCCCAATTGTTGTGTGGGCTGCCAGAAGAGGAGGTACTGCTGGCCCACCACCAGAAGGCGCCCTGCCTGAAGTGCGGGCTTCAGGCACGAGAGGGCGCTGCCAGCCTCAGGAACAAGCCGTGGTGACATCATCCGTGACAGCTGTCCACTAATCAACACATCTGGTATAAAAAGCAGGAAGACACCTCCACCAAACTGCCGAGATATCATCTTCATCTGGAGGTAATATCCTCAGCCTTTTGTAATCTGTTTATTGTGAGTGTTTGCAGGAGAATCGGTCGTTTTTTGAGGAGGCTGTGCAAGGACGTTGCTCCTTTTCAGCTGAGACCGCTGCAACGCGCTGAGTGAGAGGTGGAGGTGCATTCCCACCAGTGTTACTGGGTTGTTCACACACCCCCCTTTGGACTGTCTTTTGCTTTTCTGCCAGCAGTAACCAGAGTCCGACACGCCGGGAAGGTGGCCACCTGGGGACCTCCGGGACTTGGCGGCTCCAGTATTCCTCGGGTTCAGGTGGCGGTGGAAATCGTGTGGTTCCGGTTCATTTCCAGCGGGCGTCTCCTATCGTCGAGCCTGCACACACGACACCTTTTATTAATTTGACTGTTGCACATTCTGATTCTGCTGTGTTTGGTTGTGACATTCACACCAGTAAAAGTGTTATAATTTGACTCCTTCCATTGTCCGTTCATTTACGCCCCCTGTTGTGGGTCCGTGTCACTACACTTTCCCAACAGGATATCTCGGCCAGCGTCATGGACTCCGAGGGGCGTCCACCAGGTTTTGAACAACCAATGGAGAGCAGGGAGCGCAGGCATCTGCAGGAGAACGTGATTGGTGAGCTACAGCATATTCTCACCCGCCTTTACGGCTCGAATGGATCAAATACCGAGCAAAACATCCTCCTGAACCGCAGGGTGGAGGCTCTCTCCGCGCAAGTGGCGGAGAGCGCTCAGGGCGCTGCTGCAGCTCCTCCTCCTGTTGATCCTGTGCTAGATATTAATGTTCCAGTGGCGGTCCAACAACCCCTCCCACCATCCCCTGAAGCATACATAAGCCCTCCTGAGCCGTACGGAGGTTGTGTGGAGACGTGCGCGGACTTTCTTATGCAGTGTTCGCTCGTCTTCGCACAACGTCCCGTCATGTACCGTCAGACACAAGCAAAATAGCTTATGTGATCACTCTGCTTCGGGGAGAGGCACGCGCATTGGGCTACAGCGCTTTGGAGCAAAATTCACGGCTCCTTCACATGTACACTGGGTTTGTGAGGGAGTTCAGAACTGTGTTTGATCACCCTAACAGGGGAGAGACCGCTTCAACTGTGGCTGCTGTCGATGAGACAGGGACGGCCAGAGCGCAGCCGCTTATGCAGTCGACTTCCGCATCGCGGCTGCGAGGTCCGCTGGAATACGCTGTGCTCCGCGCCGCCTTTGTAAACGGACTGTCGTCAGTCCTAAAAGGAGCACCTAGTGGCCAAGGATGAACCGCGGGAATTAGATGGGCTTATTGATCTCGTTATACGGTTAGACAATCGGTGTTGGAGGAACGCCGTCGGGAACGAGACGAAGGACGTGGCCGGGCGCGCGCCGTCCCTCTTCCTTCCGGGTCCGAGAAGGGTCCGCCCTTCCCACGCTCCCTGGCCTCTACGTCCCGTGGGGCGACAGCTCCCCCTGCTGACAAAGCTATGGACACGAGCAGGGCCACATTTAGACCACCTAATAGACAGAGGAGGTTTCCACGCGGGCGTGTTTTGTTTGTGGCTCAATGGAGCATCAATTGAGCGATTGCCCCAAACGGTTAAACACCAACGCCCGCCCCTAGAGCTGGGCTTAGGGTGGGCCAAAAACTTCACGTGGGACACACACATATTGCTGCAACGACTCCCAGTTACAATCCTTAGTGGGGATTTAACCCTTCAGGCCCAGCACTGGTAGACACAGGGTCAGAAGGGAATCTGTTGGACATCAGATGGGCCAGGGAGGTAGGGCTCCCTCTGGTGGCGCTACCTACACCATTGCAGGTGCGAGCACTAGATGGCACCCTACTCCCTTTACTCACACACAAGACACCACCAGTAACTCTGGTAGTGTCAGGGAATCATAGGCAGGAGATTGAGTTTTTTGTGACTCCTTCTACCTCCCGTGTGATTCTGGGGTTCCCCTGGATGAAACACAATCCCCGGATTGATTGGCCGTCCGGGGTGGTGGTACAGTGGAGCGAAACCTGCCATCGGAGGTGTTTGGGATCCTCGGTTCCTCCCGGTTCCCAGGCGAAGGAGCAGGTCCAAGTACCCCCCAATCTGTCGGCGGTGCCGGTTGAGTACCACGATCTTGCTGACGTTTTTAGCAAGGATCGGGCACTCACTCTTCCCCCGCACCGTCCATATGATTGTGCCATCGATTTGTTGCCAGGCGTGGAGTTCCCGTCCAGCAGGCTGTACAACCTCTCCCGACCTGAGCGCGAATCGATGGAGACCTACATCCGGGACTCCTTAGCTGCCGGGCTGATCCGTAACTCCACCTCTCCGATGGGAGCGGGTTTCTTTTTCGTGGGAAAAAAAGATGGCGGTCTTCGTCCATGCATTGATTATCGGGGGCTGAACGAGATCACTGTTCGCAACCGATACCCGTTGCCTTTGTTGGATTCAGTGTTCACCCCCTTGCATGGAGCCAAATCTTCACAAAGTTGGATCTTAGGAACGCATACCACCTAGTTCGGATCCGGAAGGGAGACGAATGGAAGACGGCATTTAACACCCCGTTAGGTCATTTTGAGTACCTGGTCATGCCGTTCGGCCTCACTAACGCCCCCCGCGACGTTCCAAGCTTTGGTTAATGACGTCTTGCGGGACTTCCTGCACCGATTCGTCTTCGTATATCTGGATGATATACTCATCTTTTCTCCGGACCCTGAGACCCATGTGCAGCATGTACGTCAGGTCCTGCAGCGGTTGTTGGAGAACCGGTTGTTTGTGAAGGGCGAGAAGTGTGAGTTTCACCGCACTTCTTTGTCCTTCCTGGGGTTTATCATCTCCTCCAACTCCGTCGCCCCGGATCCGGCCAAGGTCGCAGCGGTGAGAGACTGGCCCCAACCGACAAGCCGTAGGAAGCTGCAACAGTTCCTCGGCTTCGCAAATTTCTACAGGAGGTTCATTAAGGGGTATAGTCAGGTTGTTAGCCCCCTGACGGCCCTGACCTCACCAAAAGTTCCCTTCACCTGGTCGGATCGGTGCGAAGCCGCGTTTAGGGAGTTGAAACGCCGGTTCTCGACTGCACCGGTCTTGGTGCAGCCCGATCCTGGTCGCCAGCTCGTGGTTGAAGTGGACGCCTCTGATTTGGGGATAGGAGCCGTGCTATCCCAGAGCGGAGAAACCGATAAGGTTCTTCACCCGTGTGCCTATTTTTCCCGCAGGTTGACCCCAGCAGAGCGGAACTATGACATGGGCAATCGAGAGCTCCTTGCGGTGAAAGAGGCCCTTGAGGAGTGGAGACACCTGCTGGAGGGAGCGTCAGTGCCTTTCACGGTTTTCACTGACCACCGGAACCTGGAGTATATCAGGACCGCCAAGCGACTGAACCCCAGGCAAGCCCGCTGGTCACTGTTTTTCGGCCGTTTTGACTTCCGGATCACCTACCGCCCCGGGACCAAAAACCAAAGATCGGATGCCCTGTCCCGGGTGCATGAACAGGAAGTCAAGACCGAGCTGTCGGATCCACCGGAACCCATTCTCCCGGAGTCCACTATCGTGGCTGCTCTGACCTGGGACGTGGAGAAGACCGTCCAGGAGGCCCTGGCACGGAGCCCGGATCCCGGAACAGGACCGACGAACAGATTATACGTCCCACCAGAGGCCAGGGCTGCCGTCCTGGACTTCTGTCACGGGTCTAAACTCTCCTGCCACCCAGGGGTGCGTAGGACCGTGGCAGTGGTCCGGCAGCGCTTCTGGTGGGCGTCCCTGGAGACTGATGTCCGGGCTTACATCCAGGCCTGCACCACCTGCGCCAGGGGCAAGGCTGACCACCAGAAGGCACAGGGACTTCTACAGCCACTTCCTGTGCCTCACCACCCCTGGTCCCACATCGGTCTGGATTTTGTCACGGGCCTCCCGCCGTCCCGGGGGCACACCACCATCCTCACGATAGTGGACCGTTTCTCCAAGGCGGCCCACTTCGTGGCCCTCCCGAAGCTCCCGTCGGCCCAGGAGATGGCGGATCTCCTCGTCCACCATGTTGTCCGGCTGCATGGGATACCAACAGACATCGTTTCGGATCGCGGTCCCCAGTTCTCCTCGGAGGTGTGGAGAAGTTTCTGCCGGGAACTGGGGGCCACTGTAAGCCTCTCGTCTGGGTATCACCCGCAGACTAACGGACAGGTCGAACGGGCCAACCAGGAGTTGGAGCAGGCCCTCAGGTGCACGACCTCTGCACACCCGACGGCTTGGATCGAGTACGCTCATAACAGCCAGGTGTACTCTGCCACCGGCCTCTCCCCATTCGAGGTGTGTCTGGGGTACCAGCCCCCCTTGTTTCCTGTGGTGGAGGGAGAGGTCGGTGTGCCCTCGGTCCAGGCCCACCTGCGGAGATGCCGTCGGGTGTGGCGCACCGCCCGTTTGGCCTTGTTGAGGGCCCGGACGAGGGCTAAAGCCCATGCAGACCGTCGACGGTCCCCGGCCCCTACTTACCAGCCCGGGCAGGAGGTGTGGCTTTCCACCAAGGACATTCCTCTCCAGGTCAAGTCCCCCAAATTGAAGGACCGCTTCATTGGACCCTTCCCCATCCTCAAGGTCCTCAGTCCTCCCGGCCTCACTGCGGATCCATCCGGTCTTTCATGTCTCCAGGGTAAAACCGCATCACACCTCACCCCTCTGTGCACCCGGTCCGGCGCCGCCTCCTGCCCGTATTATCGACGGGGAGCCGGCTTGGACAGTTCGCCTGCTTTTGGACGTCCGTCGAATGGGCCGGGGTTTCCAGTATTTGGTGGACTGGGAGGGATATGGACCCGAAGAACACTCCTGGGTGAAGAGGAGCTTCATCCTGGACCCGGCCCTCCTGGCCGATTTCTATCGTCGCCACCCGGACAAGCCTGGTCGGGCGCCAGGAGGCGCCCGTTGAGGGGGGGGTCCTGTTGTGTGGGCTGCCAGAAGAGGAGGTACTGCTGGCCCACCACCAGAAGGCACCCTGCCTGAAGTGTGGGCTTCAGGCACGAGAGGGTGCTGCCGCCTCAGGAACAAGCCGTGGTGACAGCTGTCACCCATCATCCGTGACAGCTGTCACTAATCAACACATCTGATATAAAAGCAGGAAGACACCTCCACCAAACTGCCAAGATATCATCTTCATCTGGAGGTAATATCCTCAGCCTTTTGTAAATCTGTTTATTGTGAGTGTTTGCAGGAGAATCGGTCATTTTTGAGGAGGCTGTGCAAGATGACGCTCCTTTTCAGCTGAGACCGCTGCAACGCGCTGAGTGAGAGGTGGAGGTGGCATTCCCACCAGTGTTACTGGGTGTTCACACACCCACCCTTTGACTGTCTTTTGCTTTCTGCCAGCAGTACCAGATCCGACACGCCGGGAAGGTGGCCACCTGGGGACTCTGGGACTTGGCGGCTCCAGTATTCCTCGGGTTCAGGTGGCGGTGGAAATCGTGTGGTTCCGGTTCGTTTCCAGACGGGCGTCTCCTATCGTTGAGCCTGCCCACACGACACCATTTATTAATTGACTGTTGCACATTCTGATTCTGCTGTGTTTGGTTGTGACATTCACACCAGTAAAGTGTTATAATTTGACTCCTTCCATTGTCCGTTCATTTACGCCCCCTGTTGTGGGTCCGTGTCACTACACTTTCCCAACACCAATAAAACAAAACTGCACCTTTCAGAGTGGCCTTTTATTGTGGACAGTCTAAGGCACACCTGTGCACTAATCATGGTGTCTAATCAGCATCTTGGTATGGCACACCTGTGAGGTGGGATGGATTATCTCAGCAAAGGAGAAGTGCTCACTATCACAGATTTAGACTGGTTTGTGAACAATATTTGAGGGAAATGGTGATATTGTGTATGTGGAAAAAGTTTTAGATCTTTGAGTTCATCTCATACAAAATGGGAGCAAAACCAAAAGTGTTGCGATTATATTTTTGTTGAGTGTATTTGGTTGAAATTGCAAAATAAAACAAAAGTATGACTCTACTCAGTAACATTTCAGTTCATTTTTTGGAAAATCCATGGTGGGCGGGACAACCAATTTGAATGCGAGAGCCAGGTGGAAATTTGCAGTACTGGGCGGTACTGCCTGGCGCCGCCCACCGTAGCTAGAACCCTTTCCCTGAGAAGGGACTCCATAATCCTGCAGAAACTCCCACAGTTTCTCCCAGTGTACCCAATCATATGCCTTCTCCAAGTCCACAAAACACATGCAGACTGGATTGGCATACTCCCAGGCATCCTCTGGGATCCCTGTGAGAGTGAAGAGCTGGTCGGTTGTTCCACAACCAGGACGGAACCCCCAATGTTCCTCTTCAGAGGTTTGACTATCAGCCGAACCCTTCTTTCCAGCACCCTGGAGTAGACTTTACCAGGGAGACTGAGTAGTGTGATGCCCCTGTAATTGGCACACACTCTCTGGTCCCCTTTTTTAAACAAGGGGACCACCACCCCAGTTTGCCACTCCTTTGGCACTATCCCAGACCTCAACGCAATGTTGAAGAGACGTCTCATCCAAGACAGTCCCTCCACACCCAGAGCCTTCAGCATTTCTGGACAGATCTCATCAACCCCCGGGGCCTTGCCACTGCGGAGTTGTTTGACAACCTCAGCTACCATAACTATCATTATGCAAATTTTGTTTGATGTGTAACTGCTCAGAAAATGTGGTCAGAGAAACAGTTTTCTAATTAATATATCCAACAACCACCACAGACATGTCTTATATTGTTTTTGTTTTGGGGGAGGTGATGGTCTAGTGGTTAAGGTGTTGGGCTTGAGACCAGAAGATCCTCGGTTCAAATCTCAACCTGACTGGAAAATCACTAAGGGCTCTTGGGCAAGGTCCTTAATCCCCTAGTTGCTCACGGTGTGTAGTGAGCGCCTTGTATGGTAGCACCCTGACATCAGGGTGAATGTGAGGCATTATTGTAAAGCACTTTGAGCATCTGATGCAGATGGAAACACGCTATATAAATGCAGTCCATTTACTGTTTTTAGGCAGCTGAAAGACTAAACAGTGCAAGTATGCTATCAGCCTGCATCAGTTAGCAAACAAGCTAGATTGCACTTCTCAACATCACAAAAGGTTTCAAATGTCAAGGTCTGTTTAGATGTTCAGTTGTGTGGTTGTTTAGGTGCAGTATTTCCTCTAGCAAATCACTATCTGTCCTTTGTTCGTATGCTACAAGAGCAGATTTATATACATGTCAATACCAAATCCATTGAGGTGTCGTTGTTAGTAATGATTATCCAAATATACCAAATAATTTTCAAACATTAAAATAGTATCTGTGCTTTAAAATGAGTATAGGTTTATATATATATTTTTTGTGTAATTGCTATGTTTTATAATTATTTCACATCATTATGTACGATATGGGATAATGTTATACTGTGGAGCCAATTTACAGCACCTTGAAATGGAATATTTAACCAATTCCAGTCATTTCAGGGAAGTAGTGTGTTAATTGCTGTCATTATTAACTGTCAATACTGATAGCACGTTGTAGTATTCGTTACATGTTGCAGCTGTAATTGTATCAATCATCATAGCAGAAGGCCTGTGTTTGTTTCATCCACTGTGCAGACATTAATTATTGATCTTTTCCTGTTTTGCAGGACCGGAATCGGCCCTTTGATGCATTTAGCTTACACTCTTTGGAGAACTCCTTAATGGATATGATAAGGACCGACCACGACAAAGGTAAAACACATGCTGCCAGTGGCCCCCCAATAGGGATGGGTATCAAACACCAAATCCTGTTAAGAATAGATAAGAAATGATTTGATACACTGACATCAATAGCCTTTTGGGTTAACAATTCCCTTATTGATTCTTCAGTTCACGTGACACCGGAGCTAGCTGGTGGTTAGAGATAGTTCCGACTGCTCGCCATGATGAAAACATGTTTGTTTTTGTTTCACGCACACTCCACTGAGGTAATGAGATTAACTGCACAATCAATGGGTCCAAGTCCGACTGTTTACCCAAACTGACAACAAATATGAGTAAATTAAGTATTTTTTTGCATTATTTTGTTGTTTCTTGAGCCATTTTGTGAATGCATAAATGAGCTCCAACCTTAAAATGCGCTCCTCTGATATAAATCAAATGCACCCTCTCTTCTTCTGTTGCGTTTAATGTTAGCCGGCATCCTTATTGTTGCATTGCTGCCACCTTCTGCATCAGTCCATTATAGGATTACTAAATCCTCTCGAGTCCAGTGTCTTATTTAAAAAGCCAACACTTCCTCTCCCACTTTAATTTAATCTTTATTTAACCAGGTTAGTCCCATTGAGATCAAGATCTCTTTTACAAGGTAGACATGGAGAATTATAAAGTTTCCAAAGCACCTAACCTGCTATCCTATGTCTAAAATACTACCAACAGTAACTTCTTTTAGGCCTATTGTTCTAAATTCTGAGAGAAGCTCTTGCATTTCTCTGGAATATTTATTACAATACATGAGGACATCCCAAATCACCAAAACAATGTCCCAAATAAGGTCTTGTCGACTCCTGGATGAACCTGTCCCAGAGATCTAGGATCAGTGACCAATTTCATATTTATTTACTTTAAGACTCAAAATGTTGTTGACATAGAAAACCTGTAAAGCCTACTTTTAGTACACAGAAAATTCAGAGGAGGTATTGATAAGGGAATCGATAACGAATCGGGTCGATAAGCAGAAACAAAAATGGCATCAATATCGATAAAATCTTGTCAATACCCATCCCTACCCATCAATGACTACTGCTGATAATATGTGGATGATTCATTTGGCAGGTTAGGAACATTCATCAAGCTCATTCATCATTCATTCATCAATTCATCAATTCATCTGGGTTGTCTTTGTTTCATGGCTCCAGGTATACATTATATGAGTATATTATTGGATGAGCATAAAGAAGGGAATCCTGTGTAAAAATGGATTCAAATCAACATGCAGATCCACCTCAGATCTGCTGTGGTGACCCTGAGTGAAACAAGGGACAAGCTGAAGGGACTTACTTTTATTATTATTATTAATAATGAACACGTGATTTTTCTCAATATACGAGTAAGTTGCATCAGAGTATAAGTTGCAGTACCTCCAAAACAAGCAAAAAAAAATAAATAAATAATGCAGCTTACACTCTGAAAAATACAGTACACAGATTGACCAGTTTGATAATTCAGGAATTTCACCAAAGGTTTTACTCTCATCAGTATGCTGCTCACATATCTTGAGTTTGTCTTTATTGTAAATAGCTGCCCTTTTACATGGGTTTCCCGGATTAATATTCTAGACCCGGTGCTATGAAAGTGACAGATATTTGCTTGTAATTATACAGTCATGTGTGTTGCTGCTGAAAGGTTGTTGGTTGTTGCACAGCCGTACTTGGAAAATTTTCTACCATCTGCTGCTGATGCTGTTTGTTCAGAGTGATAAGATGCAGTTGTCAAATAGAATTTTATTTGGGATTTTTGCATCTGCATATGGAAGATTGTGGTTAGACCTGTTAAAGTAAAGGTGAAACCACAATATCTATGAATCCTTGATTCTCAGAAACCACTTTCTAAAAGGTGAAAAGCGGTTTCTGACAAATTAAAATAACAGTGTTGTTTGTTTTTCCACAGCTGTTTTGTGAATTTGAGAACTTGTGAAAAACCTTTCACGCTTCTAAGGACTTTCAATGTACATGAAAGTCTCTCAGTCAGTGTTATTACAGTGTAGTCACATGTCTGTTGTAAAAACTTTGGATCCAGTCAACCAGTCAACTCTGTCAGGTTGGATGTTTTCTTTTTTTAAATCCTCCCCCATCCTCATATCTGAACAATGGAAAGACCAGTGGGAGGGGTATGTAATGAAGAGGGCATGTTGCTTTCTCATGCATGGAGCCAGTTTTCCCAATCTTATGCTGCAAATTGGTCATGCTGGCCTGGCCTCATGTCACTCGTGAGATGCCAGAGTCCTGCAGTGTTCCCTTGTGGTTGGTCAAACGCAGACTGGAGATAGGAAAAGTTTGAAGGCTGGCACATAAACATGCCATTACATTGCTGCGTCTTTCTATCCTCGTTTATCCCACTTTGTCATTTATGGAACTTTTTCACTGCATTGTACCTGTTCAACTTGACTTGTCTCTTCCCTGCTTTTTTGATTTTCCATTGGCCAAACCTGATATCAGATCTTGTTTTTGGTATCACCTCCGTTGCAGTTCCAAGGAAGCTGAGGTGATGCCAAAAGGTGATGTGAAATGATTGGTCAGAGAGAATCATCACTATCACTGTGTGACTGTCGCTATGACTATTTGGGGGTGCTACTGTCAGATGAACAAGGAACAAGGAAGCACCTGGTCCCAAAAGCAAATACAGTTAAGTTGGGCTGGTACCATCTACTGGAAGAGTGCCATTAGACAATGTAGGGCCATAAGGGTACTGTGTGTCACACTTACAGGCACTAAGTGGCTGGACACAAATGCTGGACTCACGGACCCAGGTGTAGGAGTAAAAAAAAGGCTTTATCCAAAAATCACAGGCTAAGGTACTGTACACAGGCAGGTAGTCAGTGAGGCAGAGTTACAGGTGATCAAGAGGCAGAGGCGAGGGCATACAACAAGCGTAGTTCAAAAAGCACGGTGTGGAGGCTTCCGGTATGACATCACACTGAGAGGAGCAACGCCAGAGAGCTCCCGATGAAACTTTCCAAACTTTAAAGTTTTAAGACTAAACTGTTTGCCACTTGATATACAAGAAGTTGCTGTGATTATAGAGACGTGTGGCAGAAAAGGAGCAGAGGGTACCGAAAGGAGGCCCCCAAGAACCGCGCAAAACCAAGTTAGCACTGAAGCTACCGTTGTGGCTAAAGAGGAGGGCACCGAGGAAGCTAGCCAAGCTAATCCAGGCTATCCTTTCGATATTTTGACTTTAACGGCGGATATCAGAGACACAGTTGCTGCTGTCGTGGAAGAAAAAATGGCATTTATCACTAACAAACTGGATACAATCCAAACTTCATTGGATGGCCACACAAGATGATTGGGGGAGGCTGAAAACTGCATTTCCAATATGGAGGACACGATCTCAAATATGGAGATAAGAATGATGGAAGCGGAAAGTAAGCTGGCTGAGTTTACAAAACGTATGGATGAGTAAGAATCACGGGTGCGGAGGGATCAGATCAGAATCTTTTGGGTAAAAGAAGGCATTGCAGGAAAGGATGCAGTCTTTTATTTTGAAACCTGGCTGCCGAGACTACTCAACATGGAAACCGAGAAAGGCAGGATCTGGCTGGACCGCTGCCACAGGAGGTTGGGACAGCGAGACCAGGAGTACCAAGGGCCGTAATCTTGAAGCCTCATTACACAAAGGATACGATGAGGGTGATGGCTCTCAGCAGGAAGGCGAAAGTACTTTTTGAGGGAGCACCTCTTACCATTCACCAAGATTTGCCACAAAAGGTGCTTCACCAGCGAAGGAAGTTCAACCCCGTCTGCCAGAAATTGATCACCAAAGGCATCCGGTTCAGAATGCTCTACCCAGCTACGCTCCGTTTCTCGCATAACAGTAAGAATTTTTCTTTTGACTCCCCTGAAGAACCAATAAGTGCTGTTGAGGCATTGGATGAGCCATGCGAGTAACTGAACAGCATGAATAGGTTATCGACGAGGGGTGTTTTTTTTTTCTTTTTTCTTCCCTCTTCCAATCGATACTGAGTAATGACTCATCAGTGACTGATTTTTCTGTATGATTACATAAGGTAACTCTTACTTTTGAATGAAAGTTTTGTCAGGAGGGTGCGGGAGTCATCATGGAAGCGGAAAATGGGAGTTTGCGCTTTGACGTTCGTTCACAACAGGTGTTCTCTCACAGGCCTTGGAGGCCTGAATTATTTTCCTTGAGGACTGTTTACCTCAGTAATTTGGGTATGTTGAACTGTTTACCAATGAGCATATCTATTTATTACCCAAGTTATTTGTTTTTTTTTTGTTTTTTTTGTTCCTTTTTAATGTGTGTCTGAGGAAATCTGAGTGCGGGTTGTATGCAGTTTTCTCCAGTTTAATATGTGCCTCTACCTCTTCTGCTGTACAAAATGACCTGTAACGTAATAACTAAATATACAACTTTTATTTTGTAATGAGTACAATTAAGTATATTTCTTTGAATGTTAAAGGAATAAATAACAGTTAAATGTAAAAAAAAATACTAACGTGGATTAAGAAGGAGAAGGGGAACCTAGCACTTTTACAAGAAACTCATCTTATTGATGAGGAGCACAAAAAGCTTAAGAGAGAGTGGGTTGGGCAAGTGTACTAGTCATCATTTTCATCTAGTAAAAGAGGTGTGGCAATATTAATTAATAAAAATACTCTATTTTAGAAACGTGTCATAGACGATTGGGGTAGGTATGTTCTTATTAGAGGTTATGTGTATAGGGAAAGTATTCTCATTGGATGTATTTATGCTCCAAATGTTTATTTAAAAGAGTTTTACTCTAAGCTTTTTGCTGAAGTCTCTTCTAACATGACCAAATTTAGTATTCTGGCAAGCGATTTTAACTGTACCATGGATCCTGAGATAGACCAAAAGCCTCCAGCTAAAAACTCAGCTTCTATAATGAGAGAGGCAATTAAGAAATTATATTCTGATCTACAATTGTTTGATATATGGAGAGTTCTTCATCCGCTTGAGAAAGATTACACATTTTATTCAAACCCACATTGCAGTTTTTCACAAATTGATTACTTTTTTTGGCACAGGTTTGTTGAAGTGGAGAACCTTAGGCTCTTCTAATTGAATAAATAATAAATCTGTTTGTTTTAGGTACATTTTTTTTTTCAGATTTAACCACGTGTAACTCAGACTGCTCAGTGTTTATGGTTCTGATCTGCTTTCTGTTGTTTTGTGTGGTTCTGTCTTTAATATGTTTAAAATTTCAATAAAACATGTTTTAAAAAAGTACTGTGTAACAGAGTACAGAGTCTGAGACAAAGGCGCGGTCCGAAAATGAGACAGGGTCAAACACAGGCAGGCAATCAGGCAGGGACAAAAGGTACGACGAACTGGTGGAGAGGTGGTGAACTCAAAAGGCTTAAATAGGACAGGTGACGATTAGGAGAATGAGACACAGGTGTGGGAGAACAATCTGGAAGGGCGTGTGGCAAAC
This sequence comes from Thalassophryne amazonica, assembly GCF_902500255.1. Taxonomy (NCBI): domain Eukaryota; kingdom Metazoa; phylum Chordata; class Actinopteri; order Batrachoidiformes; family Batrachoididae; genus Thalassophryne; species Thalassophryne amazonica. Next base: position 75,490,666 of record NC_047115.1, read on the forward strand.
ACAAGGGACAAGACACACCCATACCAAACCCTGAACACCAGACAAGAGCGTGCAGTCAGACAAAAGCAAAGTGAACAGGACCCAACTAAAAGATGAACCTAAAACCAAAGTAATTCAAAATATACCAAAACCAAAGATGAACAAAACCCAAGGCCTAATAAATAAGAAATAAAATAAAGAAGAACCAACACCAAGGAATGAGGAATTAAACCAGGAAACAAATGTAGGAACTGAAAAGGGATCAACAGGAAAATAGATGCTAGATAGATGTGGCAAACATAAAAATAAAAATTAGAGGTGGGCAATGATTAAAAATGTAATTGCAATTAATCGTAATCATGCAATTAATTGCAATTAAAAAATTTAATTGCATTGTTATACGCAATGAATTCAAAAATAGTGTATAGCACAATTTTATTTTAAATGTTCTGCCATATTTGCAAAAGTGCCATAATGTTTGTTCTGCAAACACTTAACAACAGCATTTTGTTTATGCAGTTGCAGTTAAATAAAAATAAATTATGGTTACCCATTGATGTCCATTAGTCCCCAGTGAGAGCAACAGCAGGTACGCGTTGTAAAGTTGTGGCTTTTATAGTCCTCTCCTTATGGTGCGTCGTGAGGGAGTCTCATACATGTTGTCATTTGTTGCGATTCTCAAAATATCTCTCAGACCGATGTCTTTTACAACACTAATCAGCCTGCAATCTGTAGCAATCCATTTTGCTGTCACATTTGCGAGCTTCTCTTGCCTTTGTTTAGCTATAGTTCTCTCACACGCTACATCTAATGTAGTCAGCTGAAGCCTCACGCTGCAGTGTGTTTCGTTGAATGATTTGCTGGCATCAGCTGTGTGTGCTGCATTTTGGTGATATTTAAGACTCGAAGTACTCCGCTGATAAGAAAATGCAGCTTTGCAATGGCTGCAAATAACCTTGGTGCTCTCAACTACTCCGACTGGAAGCACTTTAACATGAAAATGGCCATGTAAAAGTTCCGTGCCCTTCTAAATGTCCGCGGCAGCAGTGAGTGGCAGACTTGCAAAACAACAGCCTGTGAGCAACAAACCCTTACAATTTAAAAAAAAAACCAACTGTTAACAGCTTTAATTAATTGTGTTAATGCAATAATAATGCGTTAACTTGCCCAGCCCTATTAAAAAATACAACTAATGATTACACAGTGGCAAAAAAACACAACAGCTGGACAGAAACTAGACATGACTAACTATGATAAACAGAAAATAAAGGATAAACAGAAAATAAAACCAGTGACTAAAGTATTACACACAGAAAAGGGATAATCAGAACCCAAACTAAGATGAGACTTAACAAGTGAGTAAAATAAAACAACTGCTAAACCAAGATCAGGGCAGACAGTGGATGAAGGAAAGGGGACAATGACAGGAACCATAATGGGACCCAAACGTGACACTGTGTCAACTATAGAGCAGCGCCACCTTCCTAAACTATCTGCTGTGTGTAAACAGTAACATACCCTCAGACCTTCTCTCATGTAATGTAGAACAAAAGTATTTGATGCTATTGGTGATTTCCAATTCTGTAAGTTATGGTAAATTTCCTCTAAAACTTTGTCACAGTAGGTCAATAGGCATAAAGTCAAATTATAGTGTGAAATTGGTTATTCATATTGTTGCTCTTCACATTCTCATGGCTGTGCTTGAGTTACACAACCTCAAATCAGAAAAGGTTGGGACAATACAGAAAATGCCAAAAAAAAAAAACAAAACCCCAGATCCTTACATTTACTTTGACTTACACTCACTGGCCACTTTATTAGGTACACCTGTTCAATTGCTTGTTAGCACAAACAGCGAATAAGCCAATGACATGGCAGAAAATCATTGCATTTAGCCATCTAGACGTGGTTAAGATGACTTGCTGAAGTTCAAACCGAGCATCCGAATAAGGAAGAAAGGGGATTTAAGTGACTATCAATGTGGCATGGATGTTGCGCTAGATGGGCTGGTCTGAATATTTCAAAAACTGCTTATGTATCATCTTTACAATTTCTAGGGTTTACAGAGAATGGTCCAGAAAAGAGAAGTGAGTGGCAGTTGTGTGGACAAAAATATCTTGTTGATGTCACAGGAGAATGAGCAGACTGATTGAATGGGCGACTGTGTGGTACCATCATGTCGATATGGACCAACATCTCTGAGGAATGCTTCCAAAACCTTGTTGAATCTATGCCACAAAGAGTTAAAGCAACTCTGTGTCGCAGACTGAACAGTCACCCCCTAAAAACCTTTACTGTGCATGTGTCATTTGGGACCACAACAGTACGTCTGAGACTGACTCTCTACACCCAAAGCGATCAAATGGATAATGGGATTATTAACCATCAGATGACAAGGTAAAACCTCTTAAATCATTCTAAAGCCAGTTTTGAGCAGAAATGAGGCCGTTTTAAGCAGAAACAAGGCGATAATTGCTGAGTCGCTACTGACGCGGCCGTGTGCTGATCACGTCCCCCGTCTTTTATTATGAAATAATGCTGAATTTATGTGGAAATGATTGTTGTACAACAGCTTTTTTTTGTTGCATTTTGGGGGCAGGTCATGACTGCAGACAGTAACTGTACCATCTTTTTCTGTAGCTATGCTGTATGTGCAGAATGTGGTTTTGCATTGTTTTGTTGAAAACTGCATGGACGTCCCTGGAAAAGATTCCTCCACATGCTGCTCTAGAATCTGTGTATTTTTCTGCATTAATGCTGCCATGCTGACATGTGAGTGACCTTTGCCAAGTGTACTGACACCATACCATGACTAGTGGTGGCTCCTGGTCTTTCAAAGAGAGGAAGCTCATTGTTGGCATACATCATAAAATTTGTCAGTTTATTTATATGTTAATTCAAATAAGTAAAATTTTCATAACAGTCCCTATTTGCACAAGCATTTGACAGCTTGTATCTCCATTACATACAGTATTTTATGATGGCTCAATCACATTAGATTAGATAGAATGTTATTTAGAACTTTATTAATCCCTTGGCAAGACTCCTTCAGGGATTATATCGCAAGTATATTATTAAAGTTTTTGAACAAAAATACCGTCAAAAATTTTTCAAGAAGCACATTGAACCTTTATTATTAAACATACATAACAGAGCCCGACTGTTTCATGACATCTTGCCCTTTATTGTTCCATGCAAATGTTATATTAAAGGTTAGGCAACAGATGTTGCCATAGCTAACTGTCTCAAAAGCTTCGAAACACTGAACCATTGCTTGATATTGATTCAGTGGTTCAAAACGCTTCGGTTTCTCCATCACTAATTTCAATCAATAAAGTACATTAGCGACCATAAATTATTGCCAAATGTGCCTGGATAGACTTACAATCATGAATAATTTGATGTTTTGTTGTGAACCAGGATGTAAATTAATGTGCGACGACCTTAAACACTAACTTACTGAAGAATGAAGCAGAGAGTAACTCACCTGGACCTTTTCAGATGAGATGAGATGAGATTTATTGTCATTGTCATTACACGAGTGCAACAGCAATTAATCCACAATTATTACTTGTTTACCATAATCAAATCAAATCAATTTTATTAATATAGCGCCAAAACAGTTGCCCCAAGGCACTTTATATTGTAAGGCAAGGCCATACAATAATTACGGAAAAACCCCAACGGTCAAAACGACCCCCTGTGAGCAAGCACTTGGCGACAGTGGGAAGGAAAAACTCCCTTTTAACAGGAAGAAACCTCCAGCAGAACCAGGCTCAGGGAGGGGCAGTGTTCTGCTGGGACTGGTTGGGGCTGAGGGAGAGAACCAGGAAAAAGACATGCTGTGGAGGGGAGCAGAGATCAATCACTAATGATTAAATGCAGAGTGGTGCATACAGAGCAAAAAGAGAAAGAAACACTCAGTGCATCATGGGAACCCCCCAGCAGTCTAAGTCTATAGCAGCATAACTAAGCGATGGTTCAGGGTCACCCGATCCAGCCCTAACTATAAGCTTTAGCAAAAAGGAAAGTTTTAAGCCTAATCTTAAAAGTAGAGAGGGTGTCTGTCTCCCTGATCTGAATTGGGAGCTGGTTCCACAGGAGAGGAGCCTGAAAGCTGAAGGCTCTGCCTCCCATTCTACTCTTACAAACCCTAGGAACTACAAGTAAGCCTGCAGTCTGAGAGCGAAGCGCTCTATTGGGGTGATATGGTACTATGAGGTCCCTAAGATAAGATGGGACCTGATCATTCAAAACCTTATAAGTAAGAAGAAGAATTTTAAATTCTATTCTAGAATTAACAGGAAGCCAATGAAGAGAGGCCAATATGGGTGAGATATGCTCTCTCCTTCTAGTCCCTGTTAGTACTCTAGCTGCAGCATTTTGAATTAACTGAAGGCTTTTCAGGGAACTTTTAGGACAACCTGATAATAATGAATTACAGTAGTCCAATCTAGAAGAAATAAATGCATGAATTAGCTTTTCAGCATCACTCTGAGACAAGACCTTTCTAATTTTAGAGATATTGCGCAAATGCAAAAAAGCAGTCCTACATATTTGTTTAATATGCGCATTGAATGACATAACCTGATCAAAAATGACTCCAAGATTTCTCACAGTATTACTAGAGGTCAGTGTAATGCCATCCAGAGTAAGGATCTGGTTAGACACCATGTTTCTAAGATTTGTGGGGCCAAGTACAATAACCTCAGTTTTATCTGAGTTTAAAAGCAGGAAATTAGAGGTCATCCATGTCTTTATGTCTGTAAGACAATCCTGCAGTTTAGCTAATTGGTGTGTGTCCTCTGGCTTCATGGATAGATAAAGCTGGATATCATCTGCGTAACAATGAAAATTTAAGCAATGCCGTCTAATAATACTGCCTAAGGGAAACATGTATAAAGTGAATAAAATTGGTCCTAGCACAGAACCTTGTGGAACTCCATAATTAACCTTAGTCTGTGAAGAAGATTCCCCATTTACATGAACAAATTGTAATCTATTAGATAAATATGTTTCAAACCACCGCAGCGCAGTGCCTTTAATACCTACGGCATGCTCTAATCTCTGTAATAAAATTTTATGGTCAACAGTATCAAAAGCAGCACTGAGGTCTAACAGAACAAGCACAGAGATGAGTCCACTGTCTGAGGCCATAAGAAGATCATTTGTAACCTTCACTAATGCTGTTTCTGTACTATGGTGAATTCTAAACCCTGACTGAAGCTCTTCAAATAGACCATTCCTCTGCAGATGATCAGTTAGCTGTTTTACAACTACCCTTTCAAGAATTTTTGAGAGAAAAGGAAGGTTGGAGATTGGCCTATAATTAGCTAAAATAGCTGGGTCAAGTGATGGCTTTTTAAGTAATGGTTTAATTATTGCCACTGTAAAAGCCTGTGGTACATAGCCAACTAATAAAGATAGATTGATCATATTTAAGATCTAAGCATTAATTAATGGTAGGGCTTCCTTGAGCAGCCTGGTAGGAATCAGGTCTAATAGACATGTTGATGGTTTGGAGGAAGTAACTAATGAAAATAACTCAGAGAGAACAATCGGAGAGAAAGAGTCTAACCAAATACCGGCATCACTGAAAGCAGCCAAAGAGAACGATATGTCTTTGGGATGGTTATGAGTAATTTTTTCTCTAATAGTTAAAATTTTATTTGCGAAGAAAGTCATGAAGTCATTACTAGTTAAAGTTAAAGGAATAAAGGAATACACGGCTCAATAGAGCTCTGACTCTTTGTCAGCCTGGCTACAGTGCTGAAAAGAAACCTGGGGTTGTTCTTATTTTCTTCAATTAGTGATGAGTAGTAAGATGTCCTAGCTTTACGGAGGGCTTTTTTATAGAGCAACAGACTCTTTTTCCAGGCTAAGTGAAGATCTTCTAAATTAGTGAGACGCCATTTCCTCTCCAACTTACAGGTTATCTGCTTTAAGCTGCGAGTTTGTGAGTTATACCACAGAGTCAGGCACTTCTGATTTAAAGCTCTCTTTTTCAGAGGAGCTACAGCATCCAAAGTTGTCTTCAATGAGGATGTAAAACTATTGATGAGATACTCTATCTCACTTACAGAGTTTAGGTAGCTACTCTGCACTGTGTTGGTATATGGCATTAGAGAACATAAAGAAGGAATCAAATCCTTAAATCTAGTTACAGCGCTTTCTGAGAGACTTCTACTGTAATGAAACTTATTCCCCACTGCTGGGTAGTCCATCAGAGTAAATGTAAATGTTATTAAGAAATGATCAGACAGAAGGGAGTTTTCAGGGAATACTGTTAAGTCTTCAATTTCCATACCATAAGTCAGAACAAGATCTAAGATATGATTAAAGTGGTGGGTAGACTCATTTACATTTTGAGCAAAGCCAATTGAGTCTAGTAATAGATTAAAAGCAGTGTTGAGGCTATCATTCTCAGCATCTGTGTGGATGTTAAAATCGCCCACTATAATTATCTTATCTGAGCTAAGCACTAAGTCAGACAAAAGGTCTGAAAATTCACAGAGAAACTCACAGTAATGACCAGGTGGACGATAGATAATAACAAATAAAACTGTTTTTTGGGACTTCCAATTTGGATGGACAAGACTAAGAGTCAAGCTTTCAAATGAATTAAAGCTCTGTCTGGGTTTTTGATTAATTAATAAGCTGGAATGGAAGATTGCTGCTAATCCTCCGCCCTGGCCCGTGCTACGAGCGTTCTGGCAGTTAGTGTGACTCGGGGGTGTTGACTCATTTAAACTAACATATTCATCCTGCTGTAACCAGGTTTCTGTAAGGCAGAATAAATCACTATGTTGATCAATTATTATATCATTTACTAACAGGGACTTAGAAGAGAGAGACCTAATGTTTAATAGACCACATTTAACTGTTTTAGTCTGTGGTGCAGTTGCAGGTGCTATATTATTTTTTCTTTTTGAATTTTTATGCTTAAATAGATTTTTACTGGTTATTGGTGGTCTGGGAGCAGGCACCGTCTCTACGGGGATGGGGTAATGAGGGGATGGCAGGGGGAGAGAAGCTGCAGAGAGGTGTGTAAGACTACAACTCTGCTTCCTGGTCCCAACCCTGGATAGTCACGGTTTGGAGGATCTCTCCTAACAAGATCAGGTTTTCCCCAGAAGCTTTGCCAATTATCTATGAAACCCACCTCATTTTTTGGACACCACTCAGACAGCCAGCAATTCAGGGAGAACATGCGGCTGGGAAGTTCTGGGACAGATAAGCAGAACAATTTTGCAACTTGAGCATAAAACTCTGAGTTGCAAACAGATATCACAAAGTTTATCAGTTGTTTAAAACAATTTTTCATGATGTTTTCTGTCATGATTTTGCTCATTTTTTACTAAATCAAATCAAATCAATTTTATTTATATAGCGCCGAATCACAACAAACAGTCGCCCCAAGGCACTTTATATTGTAAGGCAAAAGCCATACAATAATTACAGAAAAACCCAACAGTCAAAACGACCCCCTATGAGCAAGCACTTGGCAACAGTGGGGAGGAAAACTCCCTTTTTACAGGAAGAAACCTCCAGCAGAACCAGGCTCAGGGAGGGGCAGTCTTCTGCTGGGACTGGTTGGGGCTGAGGGGAGAGAATCAGGAAAAAGACATGCTGTGGAAGAGAGCAGAGATCAATCACCAATGATTAAAAGCAGAGTGGTGCATACAGAGCAAAAAGAATAATTGAATAAAAACAAACACTGGGTGCATCATGGGAACCCCCCCAGCAGTCTAAGTCTATAGCAGCATAACTAAGGGATGGTTCAGGGTCACCTGATCCAACCTTAACTATAAGCTTTTTCAAAAAGGAAAGTTTTAAGCTTAATCTTAAAAGTAGAGAGGGTGTCTGTCTCCCTAATCCGAATTGGGAGCTGGTTCCAGAGGAGAGGAGCCTGAAAGCTGAAGGCTCTGCCTCCCATTCTACTCTTACAAACCCTAGGAACTACAAGTAAGCCTGCAGTCTGAGAGCGAAGCGCTCTATTGGGGTGATATGGTACTATGAGGTCCCTAAGATAAGATGGAACCTGATTATTCAAAACCTTATAAGTAAGAAGAAGAATTTTAAATTCTATTCTGGAATTACCAGGGAGCCAATGAAGAGAAGCCAATATGGGTGAAATATGCTCTCTCCTTCTAGTCCCTGTCAGTACTCTAGCTGCAGCATTTTGAATTAACTGAAGGCTTTTCAGGGAACTTTTAGGACAACCTGATAATAATGAATTACAATAGTCCAGCCTAGAAGAAATAAATGCATGAATTAGCTTCATATTTAAGATCGAAGCATTAAATAATGGTAGGGCTTTCTTGAGCAGCCTGGTAGGAATGGGGTCTAATAGACATGTTGATGGTTTGGATGAAGTAACTAATGAAAATAACTCAGACAGAACAATCTGAGAGAAAGAGTCTAACCAAATACTGGCATCACTGAAAGCAGCCAAAGATAATGATACGTCTTTGGGATGGTTATGAGTAATTTTTTCCCTAATAGTTAAAATTTTATTAGCAGTGCTGAAAAGAAACCTGGGGTTGTTCTTATTTTCTTCAATTAGTGATGAATAGTAAGATGTCCTAGCTTTACGGAGGGCTTTTTTATAGAGCAACAGACTCTTTTTCCAGGCTAAATGAAGATCTTCTAAATTAGTGAGACGCCATTTCCTCTCCAGCTTACGGGTTATCTGCTTTAAGCTGCGAGTTTGTGGGTTATACCACGGAGGAAGGCACTTCTGATTTAAGGCTCTCTTTTTCAGAGGAGCTACAGCATCCAAAGTTGTGCTCAATGAGGATGTAAAGCTATTGACAAGATAATCTATCTCACTCACAGAGTTTAGGTAGCTACTCTGCACTGTGTTGCTATATGGCATTGAAGAACATAACAAAGAAGGAATCATATCCTTAAACCTAGTTACAGCACTTTCAGAAAGACTTCTACTGTAATGAAACTTATTCCCCAACTCTGCTTCCTGGTCCCAACCCTGGATAGTCACGATTTGGAGGGTTTAATAAAATTGGCCAGATTTCTAGAGATGAGAGCTGCTCCATCCAAAGTGGGATGGATGCCGTCTCTCCTAACAAGACCAGGTTTTCCCCAGAAGCTTTGCCAATTATCTATGAAGCCCACCTCATTTTTTGGACACCACTCAGACAGCCAGCAATTCAAGGAGAACATGCGGCTAAACATGTCACTCCCGGTCCGATTGGGGAGGGGCCCAGTGAAAACTACAGAGTCCGACATTGATTTTGCAAAGTTACACACCGATTCAATATTAATTTTAGTGACCTCTGATTGGCGTAATCGGGTGTCATTACTGCTGATGTGAATTACAATCTTACCAAATTTACGCTTAGCCTTAGCCAGCAGTTTCAAATCAGTGTCGCCTGCTCTGGCCCCCCGAAGACATTTGACTATGGTTGCTGGTGTCACTAACTTCACATTTCTCAAAACAGAGTCACCAATAACCAGAGTTTGATCCTCGGCGGGTGTGTCGCTGAGTGGGGAAAAACGGTTAGAGATGTGAACGGGTTGGTGGTGTACAGGGGGCTTCTGTTTAGAGCTACGCTTCTTCCTCACAGTCACCCAGCCGGCCTGCTTTCCCGGCTGCTCGGGATCTGCTGGGGGACAGCTAACGGCGGCTAAGCTACCTTGGTCCGCACCAACTACAGGGGCCTGGCTAGCTGTAGGATTTTCCAAGGTGCGGAGCTGAGTCTCCATTTCGCCCAGCCTGGCCTCCAAAGCTACGAACAAGTTACACTTATTACAAGTACCGTTACTGCTAAAGGACGCCAAGGAATAACTAAACATTTCACACCCAGCGCAGAAAAGTGGGGGAGAGACAGGAGAAGCCACCATGCTAAACCGGCTAAGAGCTAATAGCTGCTCTAAGCTAGCGGATTCCTAAAAACACACAAAGTGAAGAATGTGTAAATAATTTAGAGATGATTCAGCAGAGAGGGTGCTTTAGTTAAGGCACGTGAAGATTACACTGTGAAATAAATCATTATCTAGATCAATCTAACTACACAGATGAAACAGTTAACAGATACAGCAAAACACCGCTGTGCTCCGGAACAGGAAGTGATACAATACCGCAGTGAGAGCCAACCACCAGTAGAGCGCAGTCTGACAACACGCCAGCCAAGAGCAGGTAGACTATAGAGCAGGTAGGTCAGTGGGAAGGACTTAAGTTGCCAATGACACCTTTGTTGGGAAAGTAACCTGCATTGGACTGATGGCCTGTCCAGGGGGAGTCATAGACTCGTATCTGCTTGTATCGTATTTGGGGAGGTGATGGTCTAGTGATTAAGCATTGGGCTTGAGTTCAAATCCCAGCCTGACCAGAAAATCACTCAAGGCCCTTGGGCAAGGTCCTTTATCCCCAGTTGCTTCTGGTGTGTAGTGAGCACATTGTATGGCAGCACCCTCGCATTGGGGTGAATGTGAGGCATTATTGTAAAGCACTTTGAGCGTCTGATGCAGATGGAAAAGCGCTATATAAATGCAGTCCATTTACCATGTGCTTCATGATACAGAATGCAGGGACAAGCTCCGACTCTCATGGGCCCATGAAGCTATATAGAACTTGACTATCATCCATCCAGTTTGTAATTAATGCTTTTACAACACTGGTAAGCATTTCTCATTACTATTAGGTCTAATTTGACCTGTTTGTGGAAAATTAGTTATTTCTCATTCACTTAGTACACTTACAAACTTGTGAATAGCCGACTACCCAAACAAATACTGTTCTCACAGCTCAGTTAACGCTGCTGAAAAACAGACAAATTCTACTAGGCATTTGGGAAAGTCTTGCAAAACAAAGAAACAAATGCAGAGAGCTGATTCACAGGAATTCATCATCAGACACGATGGACAGTCATTATTATTAGGGCCCGAGTAGGCAACGTCCTACGAGGACCCTATTGTAATTGCGCTGTTTTTTTATTATTATTATTATTATTATTTATTATTATTATTCTCACTCTTGAAATAAAAATTTCGGCCTCTTCCCATGCTCAAAAACTCACCAAACTTTCCAAAGTCGTCCGGCTGGGTCCGAAATTCGATATTTTGGGGGCGTCGCACATGGTCGCAGAAAAATCGCGAAATAGCTCCCCCTACAAATTTTCAAAAACCCCTCCGCATTGGGCTTTTTTCATCATAGCCTCACAAAATTCGGTACACATATTTACCATGCCAGGACGCACGAAAAAGTCTCTTACTGTCATGGTGAAATATCGACAGGAAGTCGGCCATTTTGATTTTAAGTTTCGATTTTGAGCAAATTTTTGCCATTTTTGGCCATTTCCACTACTTACATTTGAACGAACTCGTCCTAGGGATTTCATCCGATCGTCTTCAAATTTGCTCAAAATCATCACAACACAATGGTGATCAAAAGTTATCAAAAGATTCTAATTAAGTCAAAAGGCGTGGCTGCTAGGGGTCGTCAAACTTTGGCAAGCTTTTCGGAGCACACCATTTCACTTCGAACGGCTGTCACGCCCACATACTTCATCGTATATACTTCAAACTTGCTGGACATGATGAGGGCTCCGCCCTGAACGTCTACATATCTTAAGTTCCCACCTGCGCCATAGCGCCCCCTGGTGGCGGCGGGAAATGTCCTATTTTTACTTTAAGAGGTCCTGATGTCACATACTTAACCCAATCAACTTCATTCCACTTCTAAAACATGCACAACAAATTGGTGAACGTAGGCAATGAACGCCGTGAAATTACGAGTAATGGCATCCGTGTGGCGGCGTGCCGAATAGGGGTTTTTTTGGAGTAGGGAGATGAAAATTGGTAAACATGTGTGACTTGCATAGACGTACAAAAAAGTCTCTTGCACCATGGGTCTACTCCAAATAGGAAGTCGGCCATTTTGAATTTTCTGGTCATTTTGGCATGATTTCCACATGTTGTATTTGAACGAACTCCTCCTAGGGATTTTGTCCAATGCACTTCAGATTTCTTCCACATCACCCAGAGACGATTCTGACCAAAAGTTATCGAAAGCTTTTCTTTATGTTGAAAGGTGTGGCCGCTATGGCGCCGCCATTTTGACCCTTCGCCATGGAACATTATACTTAAACAGGTACTGAAGTCACATAGTTAACCCCATGAACTTCCTTCCACTTCTAAAACATGCAGAACAAGTTGTTGAACGTTGGCGATGATCGCCGTGAACTTACGAGTAATGGCTTCTGTGTGGTGGTGTACCAAATATCGCCCCTTCGCCATGAAATTACGTTGTTCCTTTTGACGGCTTTAATTTTGTCATATCATCATGAAAATTGATACACAGGTCAAGCATGACAACCTCCTACAATTCATAGGGGCCTCGCCCATGGGCAGGGCAAAGTGCCTCAATAGCGCCCCCTTGAAAATTTCAAAAACCCCTCCCCATAGGTGTTTTTTTGGAGTAGGGAGATGAAAATTGGTACACATGTGTGACTTGCATAGATGTACAAAAAAGTCTCTTGCACCATGGGTCTACTCCAAACAGGAAGTCAGCCATTTTGAATTTTCTTCTCATTTTGCAATGATTTCCACATGTTGTATTTGAACGAACTCCTCCTAGGGATTTTGTCCAATGCACTTAAAATTTCTTTGACAACATCCAAAGATGATACTGACCAAAAGTTATCGAAAGCTTTTCTCTATGTTGAAGGGTGTGGCCGCTATGGTGCCGCCATTTTGACCCTTTGCCATGGAACATCAAGTCATGATAACTCCTTCATGCTTTGCCTGATTGACTTGAAACTTCACATGTATGATGACGGTTGGCCCCTGAACACACCCAGCCCCTCTGTTTGTACACTGAGCGCCCCCTAGTGGATGAACAATCAACAAGTCATAACTCCTTGATGCATTGTGTGATTTGTTTAAAATTTTAACTGTGTGACGAGTGGTTGCCCCTGCATGCACATGCCCACATGTGCTCACAAGGGCACCCACTGGCCTGGTTGGCGGTTGCGCGGAACGAGGGCCCGTATATGACTGCTTGCAGTCCTAGTTATTACTGTTTTGTGTTTGGGTGTTATCTTATGTGTGTTTGAAGAAATTATATTGTACAAGTCAGTAGGGGCCATCTGTAATTCCAGTCAGTCGATGTGAGTTAGCAAAGACTGGTACTGTTTAGCTTTGCCTGGTTGTTGACTGGATCATTGGTCAATGGTTAGAGTTTACTCACGGGCTTTTATCACAAGGAAAACAAGAATTGTAAGCACAGGAAAGGTCAGATGACTTACAGTGCAATTACCAAGGTGCTCCAGTGAAGGAAGAAAGCATATGCCATCTGTCTTTTTTCCTGAAACTCTTGCAAAGATAAAAAAAAAAAAAATCATATATTCTGTCTGTATGTAAGGTATAGTTAGGGCATGCCATCTTCAGCGTTATGGCTAATTATCAGAATTACTGAGTTTATGATTCAGCTATGACCAGAAAAAAAGGAGTCTGCAGCCCTACTCTATTCAAGTTCAGTGATGTGCCAGACCAGTTTAACCTGAAGTGAAAGGTCTCTGAAACATTTTGGCCTCATTCTCCCTACCACTTAGAGGTATTTACGTACTGCCACAGGTGGCTCACTACTTGTGTTAGCCTGAATTTTCCCAAGGTTGGCCGATAAATGTATTTCCAGCTCGAACTCCTTCATAACCTGCGGTGTATTCAGAAAGCTAGCACAAACATATGTTCAAAAAAACAAAAACATTGCATATGTGTAAATACATTTTTTAAAGTAGAAATTAATACATACCCTGAAACACAATCACATCTTACTAGGGCAGCACAGTCTTGTTTGAACCCTGCGTGATATTGTGGTATTTGACTACTTATGGGGACACCAATATATACACAGCATAATTTCACACGGGAACATTTTTGGCTTCAATCACCAAAGCAGCTATGAAAAGTGCAGTTTTTTTGGTTCCCAGTGGACAAGGGAAGACGAGGAAAATGTGAGAGGTCGTGTTGGTAAGTGTTAGCCTACACAGCTAACCAGAGTAGTGTTCTCTCGCCTGCATAACTGCCTTGACACGTTTGAGCTCCAGGTCATAAATAAACCACAACACATGTCCACTTTTCACTTTGTTTGCATGTAATTTGCCCAAAAACTCAGAGAAAGTGCAGTGTTTCTGTCCCCGGAAGTAGAGAAATTATGTTATATGTGTCATATTTTACCTCTTTAGCACCCGCCCTCAAACGAGATTGCACTGCCCAATTACTTCTTCTGTGTTAGCACACAGCAGCTATGTAGATTATCATTCTGCTGTCTGGCGCTGCTCTGGTTTCACACGGCTTTGTCATTGTCCCCTTTGATACTTCCAAGTTCTACAAGTTCTACATAGCAGCCAGTAAATATCTGAGAACGCCATCATCACATTTGTGTTGCTTGTTCCTTCATTTGTCCGTCCATAGTCAAAAAGCAGGTAAACACACATCGCTAACACAGATGACTGGTAGGTTTTTGAAGTCCCATGTGCACGTCACAGCTTTCCCATCGAGATCGCAAACAGACCAGCTTTTTTCTCCAACTCTTCATGATCACACTTTTCCAAAATCGGATAAACGTGCAGCTTTCTTCATGAAACTCACCAGTTCCCACTGTAGTTTTCTATTGCAGAGAAACACCCCTGACAGCAAGACTTTTTTTATATGGAACCACCATATTCCTAAAATCTTAACACTCCTCCATAACAACAGACTTGGAGATAACATGTGAACCGTAAACAAACACTAAAATAATTATGAAATACAACACAATAGCCAGGCATTACTTAGTGAAAATCGTGACTGTGTTAATGCTCCTGTAAGTGGGTTTATTGGCTAAGAATAAGTGAATGTTGATGATGCCACACATTCTGCACAATTTGTTTTGTCAAAATGTGCTCGAGCATAGATTTTTTTTTTTTATAAGATTTTATATGATTGTGAAATTTTTAAGGTAGAGCAGATGACTCTGTGGAATAGGAGTGGGACCACCCATATATAGAACAGGATTTGATTCCAAGCGTCTTGTCTATGTCCTTGGATAACACACTTCATCTGTACCACCCCAGTCCAGCTTTCCTTTGGCTCCCTACATTTACCGTTTGGGGTCACCCCAACAGATTTGGTATGAGTCCACAGGTACATTTGACACAAGGTTTATGCTGTATTTCCTTTCTGATTCATCTCCAAGTACTTGGATTATGGGCCACTGGTGGCCATCTGTTTAGTAAGCTAGTGGACTAACCGCTTGTGCCACTGATCTTTATCATCTACCTAGCTGTAAATGGGAACCAGCTTTGTCTGAGGAAGTATCCTGGACTGGTGTCTTGTCGTAGACTCTTGCGACTTGTAGACTTTCATGTGGTTCACCCTAGAGTATACTGGGAGAAGTATGAGTCCCATGGGCCTCAAGGCCTGTGTAGGCCTCACATGAGGTTCTTGTGGGAACTTACCAGCTGTTTACACAACAACTCACTATAATCATTCACATGTTGTCAGTTTTTTTTTTTTTTTTTTTGACAAATTGACAAATCATTCTCTATGAGTAGCAGGGCAAGTATGGAATTAAATGGGATCAGTCAGCCAGTCATTGAGTTAGTCAGTAAGCCTATCCACAAAATTTCTACAAGTTACTCCATAGAAACTTCTGCACATTCAGCTCTAAAAGTTTGGGATCCAATAGATACGAGTGTGGAGCAGTAACCTTCCTGTTTTGGGCCATGTTGACATCTTTTAACATACAAAATGGGTGTAAAGGGTCACCAGGTCCTTCATGCACATCACCAAAGGTATCAGAGTTCCGTACCCAGGAACCTGTGTTGTTAAATCACTGTCATAACTGTGGAATACACCATATTTCCTCTGCCCTCCTTAACACGGCAATGGTAATATTGTCCACATTTTTTGACTGGTAGTAAATTTTCTGTCACATGCTGGCCACATGCTATTCTTAGTTCAGAGAAAGTGCACATCAATCAAGCCAGCGGCACTGCAGGTGAAGGATACTTGTAAAGTCTGGTTGCTACTCTCAAGGTCCTGGTGGCCACCAAGGACCTTGGGCCTATAAATATAAAGTCCAAGACATCTTCTGTTGGAGGTACCGTAATTATTATTTCCACCCAACTGAAGTCTGTCCTGTCCTTATTTTTTTGTTTTGTTTTCATGAACACAGACAGGAGCGATCACATTTTGTCCACCCTAAAAATATACAGAATCCAATGAGACTCCTTCACATAACTTGTTTTGTTCAAACTACAGTCCCAGTCTTACAGTTAATTAGCTGATTTTTTTTCTTTTTTTGTTACCACATCAAATTCAGATTGTGAACATGAGCCTGTTTAAGCCATTTTTAAAAAATTGGTTGTGAAATGTTTGCAAGGGGGCAACACGGTGGTTTAGTGGTTAGTGCTGTTACCTCACAACTAGACTTTCTGGGATCGTTTCTTTAGTCGCTGAGTTGGGAAATGTGTTTCTCAGTGTTCCCCCCAAGGTGCTCTGGCTTCCTCCGATTTCCAAAGACATGCAGGTTAGGTGAACTGGTGACTCTTAATTGACTGTAGATGTGAGAGGGAGTGTGAATGTGTTTGTTTATGTCTTGGCTCTGCAGTAGACTCCGGGGTGTAGGGTAGTATTCGACCTTTCACCCAATGACCACTGGGATAGACTATAATTTTGACCCTGTCTGGATTCCAGAAGATCCAAAACTCAAACTCTCAAACTCAAACACCAAATTCTTCTTTTTTGAGTTATTAAATGATTGATGCTGTACAATAAACCTTTACAAAAGAACAGTTCAAGGACATCACTAACAGCTTAGGCCTTAAAAGAACTCCTAAGGTGCAAAACTGTTAAGGTTAGGGGGGAGGACTTTTAAGAAGCCTAAGAGTGTCTTAAACAGACAAGATGGTGGAAAGACCGTAGGAAGGAGAGATATTCTCCTTATGTAGAATGGCAATGATTCAGTAACACTCTACAGGGTTGATGGTGCAGGGATAATGTTTGTGGTTGACCTCATCAGGAATGAGTTTACTTTTCCCACCCAGCGTAAAAACGCAATAACGCCTGAGATGAAGGTCATCACAACATTGTAATTCCTGGCTACGGGAAAACTGTAAATTACTTATATTAGTTCAGCAGATAACTGAAACAATCATGCAAATGTGATAAAAGCATCAAATTTGGCAAAAATACTCCTTAGACACGTCTCTTTTGAAAAAAATGATTGGCCACTTGACTTTTCAATCGGTGGTCAGGTAGGGGTCAATTGAAGAATTACACAGAGGTCAAAATTAAAAGATGCTTCAATCATATTGAAACATATTCCACATTATTTGCCTGATAATAAAGATTCCAAAAAGGTATAGTTTGGACTATCCGTGACGGAATTCTATGGAGTTATGGGAAAAAAACAGCAAGAATGGTGACAAAGCTCAGTTTCATTTTGTACAGGGGTCAAAAGTTAAAGTTGCTCCAATTTTGGTAAAAAGTGATGCAAATTATTGGTTGAGTTAATAGGATTAATAAATGGAATAGTTTTGACGGTGTTCAATGCTTGGTCTCCAAAGTAAAGGTCAAACAAGGTCTACATCTATTGGATTCTATGACATGTGACATATGTTACCCCGTAACGCGATAAGTAAGGATGATACATGGCCAAACTATTCCTTTTTAAAACGGTGTTAACTCAACTTGTAATTTGCATCACTTTTTACCAAAATTGGAGCAACTTTAACTTTTGACCCCTGTACAAAATCACAGTGACCTTTGTCACCATTCTTGCTGTTTTTATCCCATATTCCATAGAATTCAGTTACAGACCATCCAAACTATACCTTTTTGGAATCTTTATGATCAGGCAAATAATGTGGCATAGGTTTCAATATGATTGGAGCATCTTTTAATTTTGACTTCTGTGTAATTCTTCAAATGACCTCTACCTGAACGCCAACTGAAAATTCAAGTGGCCAATCAGTTTTTTCAAAAGAGGATTGTCTGAGGACTATTTCTGCCAAATTTGATGCTGTTATCACCATTTGCAGGATTCTGCTCTAAATATTCTCTTATCTGCTGCACTGATATACACTGAACAAAAATATAAATGCAACACTTTTGCTTTTGCCCCGATTTTTTCACAAGCTGACCTCAAAGATCTAAGACATCTTCTATATATGCCAAATAATTATTTCTCTCTCATATTATTCACAAATCTGTCTAAATTTGTGTTAGCGAGCACTTCTCCTTTGCCAAGATAATCCATCCCACCTCACAGGTGTAGCATATCAGGATGCTGATTAGACAGCATAATTATTGTACAGGTGTGCCTTAGGCTGGCTACAATAAAAGGCCACTCTGAAATGTTCAGTTTTATCACACAGCACAATGCCACAGATGTCACAAGTTTTGAGGGAGCGTGCAATTGGCATGCTGACTGCAGGAATGTCTACCAGAGCTGTTGTCCATGAATTGAATGTTCATTTCTCTACCATAAGCCATCTCCAAAGGTGTTTCAAAGAATTTGGCATTACATCCAACTGGCCTCACAACCACAGACCCTGTGTAACTACACCAGCCCATGACCTCCACATCCAGCATGTTCACCTCCAAGATCATCTGAGACCAGCCACCCGGACAACTGCTGCAACAATCGGTTTGCAGAACCAAAGAATTTCTGCACAAACTGTCAGAAACCTTCATGATGAAGTGGTGTAGAGAAGGATTTTCTTTAACCAAAACATCAAATCTAGGCTTTTTTTTTTTTTGAAGAAAAGGTCTTCTCAGAAGTATTTATACCAAACTTGGTGCTTGTTTCATCAACTGAACGAGTCTTACACTTATCTGCTGAACTAAATGTGCTCAGTGTGTCTTGTACAGGTGTGTTGTCAAGGAAAATCAGATTGCGGCTCGGTATGCATTCCATCACATCTTCTCATCTACTGTAATATAGATACTGAAAATACTTTGCAATGATGCCACACATTCAACCACACACACACACACACACACACACACACACACACACACACACACACACACACACACACACACACACACACACACACACACACACACACTTGTACAGTGATTTCAGTGTTACTTCCATGCAGGATGCTCAACTGCACTCCAGAAACTGCACAGGATTAAGGACATTTCTCAAGGACAAAGTATTGATTTTTTTTTTTTTTTTTTTTTTTTTTTTTTTTTTTTTTTTTTTTTTTTACCCCTGTCTGATATATAATGAATCAAATGATCAAATGATTAGTGGTGTAACAGATTATGGTTGAGCCATACAACGTGCTCCCCACGTTTCAGCACGCATTTGAACTGTGGATTAATTGCAAAGTTTATGTATTTATGATTTCCTGTCACAGTGACTTGTGATAACTGCATTAATTTCAGTACAGTTGTGGTGAAATCTCACTGAGTGTTGGGTATTCAGCTGTGCGTGCACGTTGTGAACACAGCCGGTTAAACAGCCTTGTGGTCCTCTACAGTGAGAGGTCCTGGATGATCGGCACTCTTCTGGATACAAACACAGAAAGAATATCTCAAATCTAAAGGAGTTGAAGACAAAGTGTCCGTCATCTCTTCACTGTACAGTCTAGAGCTCACTGAGCTGAGCACTGCTGTAAAGCAAGGGTGCAGCCGAGCTGGCTGAACATCCACAGGTCTAAAAAATTGAGTATTCCCAATTTTTTTCTGATCTCCTTCTTGGTGGAACCACTGATTTAAATGAATTTAGATCAGAGGGTTGGACTAATGTATTCATCCCAAAAGGGTTATAAATTAGATTATTATTGTTCCCCTACCAACTGTGCTCCATTTCTTACAGTAAATTTTACTTTTCATGATTTTGACAAAGGCTATTTTTTATTCACTGATACATTTAAGTATTTAATATGAAATATTACACAAACAATTGGGCACCTTGCTTTCATTTAGGACCATGGGCAAAAGTTCCTTATTTTTTCCTTATAAATTAAATTTAAAAATGAAAAACCAAGTAGTATTTCTTTCTTTTCTTTTTTTTTCTGACCTGACAAATGAGCCGATCCCTGACTTAAAAACATACCCAGTCTGAACGGTGGGGTTTGTACTACTTCTGCGAATGTTTCATAATCCACTTTCTTAGTTTTTAATAAATGCTAATTGCAGCTTTGTTTATTGCCCTTTATGTTTTGTTTTTCAATGTCCTAGATTTGGAATCTGGTTATTTTTCTGCAGCCTTCTTGATGGGGTATCAGAAACCAAACTTCTGGTTGCTGGCCATGTCCAGTAAATCCAGGCTCTTCTCATTTTCACATTACTGCCAAAGTGGTCATGGCACACTCGCTGTCCAGTCTGCAACTTGCAGCCAGTTGAAAGGGAGGCGTTGTTGGAGCTGTGCCTAGTGGTAATGCTGCTGCACAGTCATCATGGAGGAGTTGGGAATAGCCCAGAGATCCGGTGAGCAAATATCACCAGAACAGCAGCAGTGTCTCTGGCCCCTCAGGCTCTGCCACTCAACTCCTGTGGGAAGCCTGCCCGGGGCTATTTTAAGTCTTCAGAAAAGCAACTGTCTCCCTCTGTCACCCAAAATGTAAATATGCTTACTGCAGCTTTTGCTGTCCTGCCAGTAAAGTCACAGCTTTGATTCTAGGCTAAAAGTCAGTTTAGTGTTCTCGTGCTGAAGGTGTAATGTAGTACGTTATCGATCCTGTTGTCTTTACACACAACCACACAGGACCAAGTCCAAGTGCAGGTTCCACTACAGCATGTTTGAGGCTGATAATGATTCTCTCCCTCAAGGACTCCAACAAACAGACCACCCACGCTTTAACCAAAGTACCTGAACCTGCTGCTGCTGAAACTCTGTGAAATCCTGGCCTGAGTGTTAGATGCACTAGGATATGTGGAAAGCAACCCAAATTAAAAACAAAAAAGAAAACTTAAAAACTCCTCAGTGTCAGGGCATGACATTTGAAATGGAGACACTGTTCCACTTAGTGCATGGTAATGGAGACCTGACTGTGGACTGCACTTGGGTCAGATCCGTATGACACTGGGTCACTGTGAGGTCATGCTTCTCGTATATAAAATGCACATCAGGTTCAGGTACAGTCAGGGCCATACGTAACTGGACAGTGACACAGTTTTTATATATTTGAGCCTCTGTACACCACATTGGAAGTGAAATGAAACCATCAAGTTGTACTTGTACTGTAGTTTAAGGAGAAATGGCAACCGTATGACAGTTGGATGCTATTTACACTTACACTGCCATCCAGTTGATGGCGGTGTTCTATGCATTATGGGTCTAAATATCATACGGTTGCCATTCGGTGCGCTGTATCAGTAAGACTTAAAAAGAATTTTCAGTTTTGCAGATGCCTTTTTTTTTTTTAGAAATGAAGAAAAAAATTACATATTTTCAAATACAGATTTATTTGTAAAAACCAACACACACGTTAACTAGTGTGTTGTTGTTTTTTTTTTTTTTTTTACAACCAACCAGTGCTTAGGAGGCTCAATTTCCCATAATGCCTCTGGGCATCTGTGAGTTTTAATGCTCAAACAATCAGAATTAGTACACTACTTTAAAACTAAAAGTTATGTGATATTTTCACTTTGTAAAAATGACAGTTAACATTAATATAAATAAACTGTCCAGAATTAGTTTGGTTTTTAAATCAAACCATAAGTTAAACCTGCTTTGCTTTTCATGACTTCTGCCTGACGTCAGGGGATCTGTATGCTGCCAATGAAAATGTTGAAAACAGGAATGCTAATGCAATGTTTGTGTTGGGTTTCTGTTCGTCTTTGATTCTACTCAAAAGCATTGGCGGTGCTTAAACTCAAAACTGGCTTGTCAGTAGCTGACAGTGTACTGCAGTCAGTATAGAAAGTTAGCTGTTCCGCTAAATTTTTTATTGGTTTTTTGTTATAAAAGCTAACTTTTCAGTTAGCGGATTAGCAGTTATTGAAGCTGATTTTTTTGGTTAGCTGTGTCCACCACTGGTAATGGCTTTGGTAAAACAATTGCATATTCATTCCTTCTTGTGAGCAGCTGTAAAAGCACATTTATGATAGATTTAACATGTCGTTATAATGGTTCAGATGAGCTGCGCTGTGATGTGGCACGCTGACGCAATCACTCGCACTCACATGCAGTGTTTTTGAATTGTTTGCGCAATGTTTACTTGAAGTTCACATAATTAATGCGTGATGGAGATTTTGAACATTTCAAAATTTTCTTTGCGCACTTGCACAAAACTGCACACATTTTACTCTGCAAAATGTACTGTGCAGTAATCACTAGAGATATTTATTGTATTATCAGCTGTTTTAACTTTTGTGCCAGTGAACCTTTCCAAGAAGCTTCTTAAAACCAATGCTAAATGCTGATTAACCTTTTTTACTCCGGCCTTTCCAGATGAGTCGTGGTGGACTGTGCGGTTGTTGTGTGTTGGGTATAAAGTTAGTTTAGATGAGTTTTGGTAGACTTGCCTAATTTTAAGTGGTTTAGGATAAAGGGTGTGCCTCTGTGGTTGCCACTGTAAAAACACTGACGGTGAGATACTAATATTTCTGACCCGGTCGAAGTGCGTATTTGTTGTTTTTGGTTGGCTATGACAAGGACAGAAATACTAGGAAGTGACTTCTATTTTGATGCCCCACAACTCGATTCTTCCCATTAAAGCACCAACGGAAGAGCCATTTTGTCTTGCACACGTTGTCACCACAGCAGAATGAATGCTCTGTTGGATTTAGCTTTACAGTCGCCTTTGTTTATGTATGATTGTGTGTGAGATGGGTAACAACAAAGGAACACATAATTCCAACGTGTTTTTCGAGCACTTTTGGGTAAATTTGTTGCCTGTTCATTTTGTCACGGCTGGCAGTTCCTCATTTCCTACAATAGAACAGCAGATTAACAAGAATGTCTATTAACAGGGAGGCTTTTATCACTAGTTCCCAAGTGTTCCTTCTCTTGTAACTCATTCCTCTTCTTCCAACAGGACGAATGGGCCTCAACTTTCATCATCCTGGAGCAGACCACATCATGCCATTAAATAGTAAGTAATGCTTCATCATAGAGCCCATTCTAGACTTAACATTAAGTGAAACAACATTATTTTAGTTGTATCAGTCATTTTGATTAGTTTTATTAATGTCACTAGTGTCCTCTGGTTTAAACAAAATAAGGAGAAATATTTTGTCCATGAAACCACAGTATGCATGGGGAACAGCTGCCTACCCTTTGCTAAGCCTTGGATTCATTGCCAAGCATTGGCCCTTGACACCATAAACCTAACACAGACGTCTTAGCGCAGATGTCTAAGCACAGCATAAGTGCATCTGATCTGTGAATGCGAAGTCTCGTAAGACTAGACTCCCCTCAGTACCCGACCAGGCTGCAGGTGAAAAGCTGCCATACATAGAAAGCCGCAGGAAGATTTCATTTCTTGGCCCCATGCGTGTCAGATGGTCTTCCAGACCCAGCCATCACTTTGGCATTTTTTGATGTGTTTTTTTATGCTTTGTGTTTGGATGAGGACTGAAACCGATTTTGTTGGCTGACATAAATTGTCTTTATGCATTGCTTATTGCCCCTTCACACATAGTGAAAATTTGGTTGCATTATGGCAAAACAGCACGAAACAGTTCGAATTAGGGAACCACAAAAACATTGAGCTGACGGGCAGGTGTGTATGATCCTGCTGCGAAGGTTTCATGCACGCTCGTGCACAAACACAGTGTGAGCAACTGGAGCATGTGTAACCATATCACACAGCTGCTGTGGAATAAATAAAAAATAAAAACCAGCTGGTATCTGTGGAACCACATCACGCCGCTGCTGTGGGCAACAAAACAAAACAAAAAAATACATGCCACCCACAGGATTCGAACCTGCACTTTACTGAATGCCAGCCTGAAACCTTACCACTGCTGCTGTGGAAAAAAATAAATTATAAAACCAAGCTGGTACCTGTGTAACCACATTGTGCCGCTGCTGTGGGGAAAAACAACAACAACAAAAAAATACATGCACCCACAGGATTCGAACCTGCACTTTACTGATTTCCAGCCTGACACCTTACCACTGCTGCTGTGGAAAAAAATAAATTATAAAACCAAGCTGGTACCTGTGGAACCACATTGCAGTGCTGCTGTGTGTGTGTGTGTGTGGGGGGGGGGGGGGGGGGGGGATACATGCCACCCACGGCATTCGAACCTGCACTTTACTGATTGCCAGCCCAAAACCTTACTACTGCGCTACCATCACTGGCCTGTAAATGGTGCAGGAAAATGCCTGAAATCAACAAAGAGATGGACATATTTAAAAAACAAACAAACAAAAAAACACACACCATAAATAAAACACTGCATTTCATTGAATCAAGTATGAACCATCTGTTCCCCTGTAGATGATCCATGGTCGCAGACATACAGTCATGACATGACATGAATGGAGCAGTGCGCTGTTATCATGTCCACATCTATTGGTCCAGTGTGTCCAGCCGGCCCCGCCTGTGTGTCCAGCCTGACACGTCTTGTGGATGTCGCGCCACGGACAAACACCGCATCATGTAGAACAGAGCTCACGTGGGTGACCTGACATTCAGATCGCCCGCTGCGTGTTATGATCTGACGGTCCATTGTCATCTGGGGCAGCCTGTCAATGTGCGCGCCAAGAGCACGCTCGCCCATACCCGTCGCAACAGTGATATATGTTTTTATGTATGTCCACGTGAGGACAGTGAGGGCAGCAAGCACCTGGCTGACACCTGCCGAGAGAGGGTTTGATGGGCTCTCACAGCACACACTCTGTCTTTCAGCCGCCGGTGTGCACAAATAATTGTAGCGACATGTGTACGAGGCGTTAGAGGCAGCTCCGATTTTACATGTATTGCATACGCTTCCTGCTTTGTGCGCAATTCGTCCACATTCATACTATGTGTGAAGGGGCCCTTAGTTTGCTTGTGCCCTCTGTGTTTCTTCAGAGGGCACTCAGATGGCCTTTCTGTTTTTGTCATACACAGGCAGGTATTGATATAGGTGATAAGTTCACCCATCTAGCACGGCTTTGGGTGGGACGAAGGCTCGCATAAAAAGATCTTTGCGTGAACTGGGTTTCAGTTGTCCATTGGCACATCAAGTCAGTTCACATCATGCCAGGGTGTGGGGAGTGGGTGCCATCTATTTAATGCAGGCACCTCTGATTGGTGCTGACCGAAAGGTATCACACACCGTCAACGTGTTTCTGCCAACCCTTTCAGAGGAAGCGTTGGCAAAAACGGCTTCATCTAAAATGAGAGAAAGGCAAGACGGACTCCAGCCGCCGAGGAATCGGGGGGGGGGGGGGGGTCGGATTCATTTCATAATACACACAACATGAATACAAATGTCACCTGCTGTGTTTTCTGCAGTTTTAAAAGTGTTGGCAAATCAGTTCAACAAAGTTTTTCTGTCATCTTAACGTGTGTTCTTGTTTTAATTATTCTGACACGAGTGCAGAGTACATTAACCTGTGTGCACGTGTCCATGCATTGCAATGAGGGTGCACATAAACATTTTACCTTTTAATTGACTGGAGTGGTAATGGTCCAAAGCGTAGCTGGGTACGTGAGCCCACATTTACACAGGCGGTTTCAGAAAAAGGGCTGGGGTTGCAGCAGCTCTTCTAGATTTTAAAATTTAGAATCAGTGTGAGCCACACAGGTGCAAACATGGCTGAGCACTTAAAGAATGTATTGGGGATAAAAAAAAAAATTAAATAATTCTGGATCATTACAAGTGATTTGCTTTAAAATGAAGTGGTCACATAGTGGGGAAAAGAAATCCTGCATAGAAAAAGATGCATCAAGATGCATTGATAATTGTTTCATAATCAAATCGTAGCTAATTGAATCATAATTGATAACAACTTTAATGTGCCTTGATATAACCCCAATTCCAGTGAAGTTGGGATGTTGTGTAAAATGTAAATAAAAACACAATACAGCCATTTGCAAATCATCTTCAACCTATATTCAATTGAATACACCACAAAGACAAGATATTTAATGTGCAAACTGATAGACTTCATTGTTTTTGTACAAATTTGTTCAAGCTGGGACAGTGGTATGTTTACCACTGTGTTACAGCACCTTTCCTTCTAACAACACTCGATAAGCGTTTGGGAACTGAGGACACTCATTGTTGAAGCTTTGTCCGTGGAATTCTTTCCCATTCTTGCTTGATGTACGACTTCAGTTGTTCAACAGTCCGGGGTCACCGTTGTCATATTTTGCGCTTCATAATGCGCCACACATTTTCAATGGACGACAGGTCTGGACTGCAGGCAGGCCAGTCTAGTACCCGCACTCTTTTACCACGAAGCCATACTGTTGTAACACATGCAGAATGTGGCTTGGCATTGTCTTGTTGAAATAAGCAGGGACGTCCCTGAAAAAGATGTTGTTTGAATGGCAGCATTTATTGCTCCAAAACCTGGATGTACCTTTCAGCATTGATGGTGCCATCACAGATGTGTAAGTTGCCCATGCTATGGGCACTAACACACACCCATACCATCACAGATACTGGCTCAGATACTAGCACTGGTAACAATCTGGATGTTCTTTTTCCTCTTTTATCCAGAGGATACAACATCTATGATTTCCAAAAACAATTCGAAATGTGGACTCATCAGACCACAGCACACTTTTCCACTTTGCGTCTGACCATTTCAAATGAGCTCGGGCTCAGAGAAGGCGGCAGCATTTCTGGATGTTGTTGATGGATGGCTTTCGCTTTGAATGGTAGAGTTTTAACTTGCACCTGTAGATGAGGAGACGAACTGTGTTAACTGACAATGGTTTTCTGAAGTGTTCCTGAGCCCATGCGGTAAGATCCTTTACACAATGATGTTGGTTTTTAATGCAGTGCCGCCTGAGGGATCGAAAGGTCACGGGCATTCATTGTTGGTTTTCAGCCTTGCTGCTTATGTGTAGAAAGTTCTCCAGATTCTCTAAATCTTCTGATTATGTTATGGACTGTAGATGATGGAATCCCTAAATTCCTGTTCTTAAACTGTTGGATTATTTTTTTCACGCAGTTGTTCACAAAGTGATGATCCTCGCCCCATCTTTGCTTGTGAATGGCTGAGCCTTTTGGGGATGCTACTTTTATACCCAATCATGACACTCACAAGTGTCCTCAGTTCCCAGTTATTGAGTGTTGTTAGAAGGAAAGGTGATGTAACACAGTGGTAAACCACTGTCCCAACTTTTTTGCAGTGTGTTGCAGACATCCATTTCAAAATGAGCAAATATTTGCACAAAAACAATAGTTTATCAGTTTGAACATTAAATATCTTGTCTTTGTCTTTGTATTGTATTGTCTTGTATTCAATTGAATATAGGTTGAAGAGGATTTGCAAATCATTGTATTCTGTTTTTATTTACATTTCATACAACGTCCCAACTTCATCGGAATTGGGGTTGTATTATCTGTGTATGTAATTAGTGGGGCTAAGTTTAATTAGTACAAGTCTTATGCCTCTTGCTATGTTGTTTGCTTATACATAGGACAGGAGCTTTCAGTCTAGTTGAAATGGCAAACATGAGGTCCAAACCTTCAAACATTAGATATCAAACATAAGACATAAAGTTACAATTTGTGCAGTCAGTCCTTCAGTTTTTCCAGTCTTGCTCACTGTCCGTTTGTGCCCATTATTATTCATTTTCACTGATGGGTCAGTCCATGTGAAATCATCACCGACCATCAACCACATCAGAGACTAATGTCTCTGATTCGCTTCATACATCCACAAAATAGTGGTATTATTCTTAGTGAAAAACATACAAAATTTTAGCCTCATGTTTTCATTGGCCTTTAAATATTGGGGCTTTGAAAATGGGCCATCATGCTGATTTTACAAAAAAAGTTCATAAAATATTTTTTAAATATTTACTGTAAATGTATGAACTGTTGACGATTCATTTTTTTAAAGTACAAGATGTCTTTAATTACTTAAAACATCCACAGTTGCCTATTTACCAGTTTATACCCTGGTGAAATCTCTTAAAAGCAAAAATGAAGAAACAAACACTTTGGAGCAATTTAGGCCTTATGTAATGGCACTTTGAAACACAATAGAAGTTTCAAATTTTGGTATTTATTTCTCATGTACTATATTTTGGTGACTCAATATTTTTCTCAAATAAATTTTCTGATTTGAGGCATTAAATATGAAAAAAAATACAAATTATTTATTATTTATAATAACATTTCAAATGCATACTGCTCAGATATGATAAGGCTACCATGAATTACATAGATCACTGGAAAGATCATGTCTTCATTCATGCATGCACGAAATATAAAGATTATATTTATTACTGTATCAATTATGTCTTGTTTTTCTACAGACAGAAATGTCAGATACAGAGACACTGTACTTAAAATACAGTCACAAAACTGCCCGGAAGCTAATATTTAGATTTTTTTGTCTAAATATTAGTTTGACTTTGCTGTGCCGTTTTTATCCCACTGGCATGAAATAACTGGGAGGATCCGTATGTCTGTCCATCTGCCTGTACATTTTTGCTTGTTAGCACAATATCTCAAGAACCAATTGACCAATTTCATTCATATTTAGTACTTGGGTGATCCCCGACACTTTGTATTACTGATTTGTGGGGACCAGGGGGATATGTCATCTCCTGATTACTCTTATACTGTATGCATGCAGTATTACACTGTAAACAAACTTCATTGTCCATAGAAGCAAAACCTAAAAAAACAAAACAAAAATCAAAACAAACAAAAACAAATACTGTCTGTATGAAGAGTTTGAACTATGTACTGATTTGCATTTCAACATCGGATAGAAGTGTCCAACTTCTGAAATGTTCATGTATCTAGTGTGAAAAGTTCAAAGTAATGACTTATCAAATTTAGTGTCTTTTATCCAGTTTATTACAAATTGATATGCACAATCATGTACTCTTTTCTAACCATATAGACTTTTGGTCCATCATCTATCAGTAAGGATACCAAGGAGTCACTTCAACTACTGTTTCCTCTGTACTGTATACCATTTCTGATGGTCTAGTTCTGTCTGATTGATTCCAAAATGTATGTGCATAGTCATAAATTAGGTTTCCCCACCCTATGACCTTTTGGGCCATGTGCCATCATGCTCCATCTGTGCGTCCATTGTTTTGTGGATTATGATGTTGTCTT
The DNA here is from genome assembly GCF_902500255.1 of Thalassophryne amazonica. Classification (NCBI taxonomy): domain Eukaryota; kingdom Metazoa; phylum Chordata; class Actinopteri; order Batrachoidiformes; family Batrachoididae; genus Thalassophryne; species Thalassophryne amazonica. The sequence continues at coordinate 75,519,862 of NC_047115.1, forward strand.
ATACCTGACTGTTTCAGTTCCTCAAGTGGGGGAGTCATCTTACACTCAACAAAAATATAAACGCAACACTTTTGGTTTTGTTGCCATTTTGTGTGAGATGAACTCAAAGATCTAAAACTTTTTCCACATACACAATATCACCATTTCCCTCAAATATTGTTCACAAACCAGTCTAAATCTGTGATAGTGAGCACTTCTCCTTTGCTGAGATAATCCATCCCACCTCACAGGTGTGCCATATCAAGATGCTGATTAGACACCATGATTAGTGCACAGGTGTGCCTTAAACTGTCCACAATAAAAGGCCACTCTGAAAGGTGCAGTTTAATTACACAGCACAATGCCACAGATGTCGCAAGATTTGAGGAAGCGTGCAATTGGCATGCTGACAGCAGGAATGTCAACCAGAGCTGTTGCTCATGTATTGAATGTTCATTTCTCTAACATAAGCCATCTCCAAAGGCGTTTCAGAGAATTTGGCAGTACATCCAACCAGCCTCACAACTGCAGACCACATGTAACCACACCAGCCCAGGACCTCCACATCCAGCATGTTCACCTCCAAGATCGTCTGAGACCAGCCACTCGGACAGCTGCTGAAACATCGGTTTGCATAACCAAAGAATTTCTGCACAAACTGTCAGAAACCGTCTCAGGGAAGCTCATCTGCATGCTCGTCATCCTCATCGGGGTCTCGACCTGACTCCAGTTCGTCGTCTTAACCGACTTGAGTGGGCAAATGCTCACATTCGCTGGCGTTTGGCATGTTGGAGAGGAGTTCTCTTCACGGATGAATCCCGGTTCACACTGTCCAGGGCAGATGGCAGACAGCGTGTGTGGCGTTGTGTGGGTGGGTGGTTTTCTGATGTCAATGTTGTGGATCAAGTGGCCCATGGTGGCGGTGGGGTTATGGTATGGGCAGGCGTCTGTTATGGACAAAGAACACAGGTGCATTTTATTGATGGCATTTTGAATGCACAGAGATACCGTGACGAGATCCTGAGGCCCATTGTTGTGCCATACATCCAAGAACATCACCTCATGTTGCAGCAGGATAATGCACGGCCCTATGTTGCAAGGATCTGTACACAATTCTTGGAAGCTGAAAATGGCCCAGTTCTTGCATGGCCGGCATACTCACCGAACATGTCACCCATTGAGCATGTTTGGGATGCTCTGGGCCGGCGTATACGACAGCGTGTACCAGTTCCTGCCAATATCCAGCAACTTTGCACAGCCATTGAAGAGGAGTGGACAAACATTCCACAGGCCACAATTGACAACCTGATCAACTCTATGTGAAGGAGATGTGTTGCACTGCATGAGGCAAATGGTGGTCACACCAGATACTGACTGGTATCCCCCCCAATAAAACAAAACTGCACCTTTCAGAGTGGCCTTTTATTGTGGGCAGTCTAAGGCACACCTGTGCACTAATCATGGTGTCTAATCAGCATCTTGATATGGCACACCTGTGAGGTGGGATGGATTATCTCAGCAAAGGAGAAGTGCTCACTATCATAGATTTAGACTGGTTTGTGAACAATATTTGAGGGAAATGGTGATATTGTGTATGTGGAAAAAGTTTTAGATCTTTGAGTTCATCTCATACAAAATGGGAGCAAAAGCAAAAGTGTTGCATTTATATTTTGTTGAGTGTATTTTTCAGAAGTAACCCTGTTGTGTCTGATGATTTGCAGATGTTCATGCTGGTTATACGGTCGCAAATTGATCTTTACGGATATTTGCGACTGTAATCCAGCATGAACATCCACAAATCAGACACAAGGGGGTTATTCCCATTCTCATCCAATTCCATCATTTGCACGGTTTATTTTTCTGTAGGTAATTCGGTTGGTGAGGCTTACTGTCGAGGCAGCGTCGCTCCAACAGCAGTCAGGTCGCAGAGTAATCCATCAAATATGAAAATCCATCAAATGTGAAATGGTACTTCTGTATCAGAATCCACATCAGTACTTTCGTATGGTTGTTTAAATTCACTCATTTCGGCATCCTCGTCGATACACGACTTTCTCTCTCTCTCAACTAACAGCACCATTATTGACATCTGTGGTCAAGGCGCTGAGTAATCCATCAAATGTGAAAATACATCCAATGTGAAACTAATTCTGTATCAAAATCCACATCAGTACTTTCGTATGGTAGTTTAAATTCACCCATTTCGGCGGCGTCGCTAGTACGCAACTTTCTCTCGCTCTCAGCTAACAGTGCCATTATTGACATCTATGGTCAAGGCGTGGAGTAATCCATCAAATGTGAAAATACATCAAATGTCAAACAGTAATTCTGTATCAGAATCCACATCAGTATTTTCGTATGGTAGTTTAAATTCACCCATTTCGGCATCTTCGTCGATACATGACTTTCTCTCGCTCTCAGCTAACAGCGCCATTATTGACATCTGCGGTCAAGGCGCAGAGTAATCTATCAAATGTGAAAATACATCAAATGTGAAACAGTATTTCTGTATCAGATTCCACATCAGTACTTTCGTATGGTAGTTTAAATTCAACCATTTTGGCCTCGTCGCCAATACGCAACTTTCTCTCACTCTCAGCTAACAGCACCATTATTGACATCTGTCAAGGCGTGGAGTAATACATTAAATGTGAAACGGTCGAATGTTTTGCGACCTTATGCTCGATATTATATGGTCTGAAATATCACACGATTAACAAATCAGATTTGCGGAAACAATGTAATTGGATTAAAATTCCTTTTTAATTCACTCTAAAGGAATTTTAATGAACCGAATCTTTGTCTGCTTTTTGATCAGTTTTGTAGCAGTGAAAATGAATCAAGCTGTTTTTATGTATTCTTTGTGGACAAATGAGTAGTTTCTTGATGGTGTCGTCTTCCACCACGACTCGCCGACTCCACGTTATGGTGTGGGAGGACAGGCCACCAGTCACACTGACTACTGCACTTTCGCCGAGAGAACAATATGTCAGTTGCAGGGGCTATAGTGAACCCATTAGTTAATCCACGGGGTGCAGTAATGGGGGAAAAAGATGTGAACGTCTTAAAGAAAAGTGCTTTCTTGGCATAGGTATTTTCAGCTGTGAACATGTTGCTGTACTGGTGCTTCCCTCTCATTTTGTTCTTTTCATCATTTGTTCCCTGAAGAATGTATCTCAGATTGATGTTAAACTGTTGTGTCATGAGGTTCCACATCATCCACATCTGTCAGAACTGGCTCCGTGTACTGTAGCTAGTAAAGCATGCAGACAAGGACGCTTCGGTTTTGCGTTTGCCTTCATTTTGTCTCATTAACTTTGTTTCATGCTGTGTGAACCTTTGAAAGATGTGCTTTGTCCAGATGGTGCAGCACGCGTAGCAAAAAAAAAAGAAGATAGGGAGCACAATACATTGTGGATTTTATGGTATTTAGCTGGATAGGCTCTTGGCGGAAGCGTTGAAGGCCTCTTCTTCACCGTGTCTGAAGCTCAGAAGAACCAGAGGAATGACCACATTCTGTCAAACTGTTCTGTCCCAGACACCACACCTTATTGCTCTTACTTTTTTCTTCTCTTTCCTCTTCTCCCTCTTGAGCTGCATTCTCCCTCGATGAGGCATCTGTTCATTTCCCAGGACTATGTTCCTTCTTTTCGTCATAGTTGGTGTTGAACTTTGTTTCTGCCCAGGTTCCACAGCAAGAAGGCAAATGTGCAGAGAGATGGTCTGCCCAGATTTAGAAAGTCTCAGCTTTTGAAAAACAAAAAACAAAAACAAAACATAGAAGATGAGAGGAGGCTCAAAAGCAATTGCTTCTCAGAGAGACGTCAGAGGGGCGAGTCACACAGTGGGACTCGATCTCATATTGGTTTTTCAAGCAGTGAATCCACTGGGTGGCTGAGTTTTAAGGAACAGAAGGCGCTTCTCAGAATTCCTGGCACTTTTCACTGTTTTAAGACACATTTTGCCTCTTTTGGTGTTTGCATTTGTGGCAAAGCATCATTTAACCAGAGCTTGTTGTAAAAAAGTATGTGGAAATAATGTTTGTGAGACTTTTTTTTTTCCTCATTTTTTTCCCACATTCACATAGGGTTGGCGTTTGGTTGAATAGTTTCTGGATTTAGTATGTTGCTCAGCAATAGTGGTTAGTGTGCTTGGTTTCAGTGTGGAAGTAGATGAAATATGTAAATTTGGCATATCTGTGGTACACAGTTATTGTGGGAGAAACCTCTGAAATCTGAAAAAAACATTTTGTGGTCAAATTCTATTAGACGAAAAGCTCATTTGCGCAGTAAATAGAATTCTTCAAACTGATTCCATTTTGAAGGTATTGATATCTACTTTATGTGTTATAAAAATGGCCTTCTTTATGAAACTCCTTCTTAGTTAATTTAAGCATCCAATTATGGCTAATTTGTGCACTCGCGAATGTATTTCTAGTGCTGAAATGACAATTTCATTTCAATTGTGTGCACACACTGCATTCATATGATTCATGGCACACCCCAGAATGCTTGCACATAGATCTGCCAGGGGGATTCCCCTTGGTTTCCACAGTTACTAGGCTTATATCTGAAGAAGAAGAGTTTTAATCCAATTGGGGCCAAACTTGAACAAGGCTAAGCCATGGACCAAGTCACTTGATTTTGAGAAAAGGTTGTTCAAAACCAAGGTCAACATTTTGATCCAAAGCGTATACAGTATGGATATTTAGAATGGTAGTTGTAAGAAATTGGTTAAAGATGCACCTATGGTTACCATGAAACATTAATGTGAAGTGGCATATCACCTTTCTATTGGTCACGTGACTTTTAAGTTTTTGAAAGATCAAATTCAAGGTGAAAACTGTTTAACTCAGACAGTTTGGAGCCTGTATGGACATGGTGGAAGACCTGTGTGTTAATCAAGAATAAAGTGGTTCAGTTTTGGATCAGAATGAATCCAATGTCAAGACAAAAAAAATCATTTAGCTTAAATTGTATCCAAAGTACAGCACAGGGGTGTTGCTCTTGAGTGCCATTCTTATTATTATCATCAATGTTACACATTTCTCCTGTTTTTATTTATGCAGTCACTTTAGTATCTGAACACAGATTCGTGCACTGACACTGTGCCCTGTTCTCCCCTGCACGTTCTCCTTGTTTTGCATTGCCCCGAGGCTGCCGGCCTCTCCGTGCCTTCTCCTTATCCTGTTGGAAGTTTCCACTCACACCTGGTCTGCTGAACCTGAATCAAGAGCAGCTCTTAATGTTTCACCAAGGTCATGATAATAACTAACCTGCGCTAACATTCAGTCTCGCGTGCACTCTGCTTTATGGCCTCATTTGGGAATATTCACAGGAGAAGAGCACCAACATGCGCTGTTGTGTGCCCATTAGGTGGCGATTACAACCTCCAGCTCGTAGCGGCACATTATGCCGCTAACTACCTGGGTAATTTCCCCTGCTAACCCTCACCTGTCAGCCTCCCACCCACGTCCAAGCAGCAAAATTCACGTGCACCAGTTGTCCAGGCAGGTGCAGCAGGTTTACTCCAAGGATGTTCTAATCATCCTCCATCCATTGCCCAAGCTTCGGCATGGCTACCAGCAGTTTATCAAGCGTTGCTTTAGAGATATTCCTGGTTTGGTTTATTTCTACATATCTATGTCTTTGTATCTTTCCCTGCCCCGACCCTTTCTGTCTCCTTGTGTCTCTCTCTTGCCCCCCGCCGTGCTGACATGTAGCTCGGAGTTTTGGTCGCAGAAGAGGTAAAGTGTGGCATTTTCTCTGGGGTTCTGCTTGCCATGTCAATCATCTCTTTCTCTCCAGAGCTGATGAAAGGGGTCTTTGTGTAATGCAACCTGTGTGCTTTCCATCTGTGCTGTGATTACGTGGAAAAATGTTAATTTAGACACATTGTTCTCCATTTTATGCTTTCAATCATGATTTGTTGGAGGTCCATTCAATTTGAAGTCAGTCAAGTCTGAAAATTAGAAAAAATACTGGCATATTTCTTTTCTTTATTCTGAGTCAGTGTTGTTCTTGCAATACGGCCAGGTCCACAAGTATTTGGACAGTGACTTTTTCCGTTTCTTTTCATTTCTTTTCTTTTTCTGCGCCTCTGCACATTACCACAGTGATGCTGAAATGAAACAATCAAGATGTTCTCGTAGTGGAGACCCACAGCTTTCATTCAAGGGGTTCAAAAAACCATTTATAGTGCAGCAGATAACTGAAACAATCCTTCAAATGGTGATACAAGTACTCCTTAGACATTCCTCTTTTGAAAAAAACAATTGGCCACTTGAATTTTCATTCGGTGGTCAGGTCGGGATCAATTGAAGAATTACACAGGGGTCAAAAGTTAGTTGATCCAATTTTATTAAAAAAGTGAAGCAAACTGTAACGTGAGCTAAATGGATTGTTTTGACTCTGTTGAATGGTTGGTCTCCAAAGTAAAGGTAAACAAGGTCAACGTCCATTGGATTCTATGACATGACATATGTTACCACGTAATATGATACCTAAGCATGACACATGGTCTAAACTATTTCTTTTTAAAACCCTGCTAACTCAACTAATAATTTGCATCACCTTTTACCAAATTTGGAGTAACTTTAACTTTTGACCCCTGTACACACTGACACTGGCTTTTGTCACCATTCTTGCTCTTTTTACCCCACAACTCCAAAACATTCAGTCACAGATAGTCCAAACTATACCTTTTTGGAACCTTTATGATCAGGCAAATAATGTGGTATATTTTTTAATATGATTGGAGCATCTTATAATTTTGACTCCTGTGTAATTCTTAAATTGACCCCTATGTGGCCACCTATTGAAAATTCAAGTGAATACTCAGTTTCTTCAAAAGAGTAATGTTTAAGGGGCATTTGTGCCAACTTTGGTGCTTGTATCACTATTTGTAGGATTCCTCTGTAAATATTCTCTTATCTGCTGCATAATTAGCAAATATAACTATTTTTATAAAGTCTCTCCATTTTCAGAGCACATAAGTAATTGGATGAGGTAAATATAGGGATTATTGCTTATACAAATCACCTCATTTACAGCCAATAAACAGCAAACACAAGAACACTTCCAAGTCCACTGAATGCGTCTTGGACTTCAAATCTGTCTTGAGTAGGCGGGTCTCAGTGAGTAACTGTGCAAGGAGACTAGTGAGGGAATATGCATGCATAAAATCATAATTTCTAAATGGTTAATGTGATCAAGCACATCTTGTTACATTTCATCTTCATTTGTCAGGGTGATCAGAGATTAAAAAAAAAAAAGCTCAGGTCACTGTCCAGTTACTTATGGACCTGACTCTGTGTCGTATATCATGGATTTAATGTATAAGTGCATTAATTCATCTAGCTTGACTTCCTTTTTGCACAATCCATGCTATGAGAAACACACTTACATTACTGATTCTGAAAACCAAGACAAACATGGTTTACTGTGTATCTGCAGTATTTTAAATGTTAGGATGCAGTTCGTTTTTTTCTGTGGTGCCTTCACTAAATTGAACACACCACCATTTCTGGCTGAGTTAAACTGGTGTGCCCACAAAATGAAATTGGAGGGGTCTACTGAAGGAGCACGCTGACTCAGAAGTGACTCATCACCTGATTGACCATCGTGGTTCATGTCTAATTTGATGTGCTTTGATGTGATGATTCTGTTTTTGCTCAGCAAACATTAAAATTTTAACACAACATTTGTGATGTCAACACAATATCAAGGTCAGGTTATGTTTTAAAGGGGTCATATTGTGCAATACTTCTATTTATCTGAAGTACTGTTAATAGTGCAGCAGATAACAAAATATTTGAAGAGGAATCCTTCAAATCCAGTTACAAGCAACAAAGTTTGACTGCTCAACAAAATATAAATGCAACACTTTTGGTTTTGCTTCCATTTTGTATGAGATGAACTCAAAGATCTAAAACGTTTTCCACATACACAATATCACCATTTCTCTCAAATATTGTTCACAAACCAGTCTAAATCTGTGATAGTGAGCACTTCTCCTTTGCTGAGATAATCCATCCCACCTCACAGGTGTGCCATACCAAGATGCTGATTAGACACCATGATTAGTGCACAGGTGTGCCTTAGACTGCCCACAATAAAAGGCCACTCTGAAAGGTGCAGTTTTATCACACAGCACAATGCCACAGATGTCGCAAGATTTGAGGGAGCGTGCAGTTGGCATGCTGACAGCAGGAATGTCAACCAGAGCTGTTGCTCGTGTATTGAATGTTCATGTCTCAACCATAAGCCGTCTCCAAAGTCGTTGCAGAGAATTTGGCAGTACATCCAACCAGCCTCACAACCGCAGACCACGTGTAACCACACCAGCCCAGGACCTCCACATCCAACATGTTCACCTCCAAGATCGTCTGAGACCAGCCACTCGGACAGCTGCTGAAACAATCGGTTTGCATAACCAAAGAATTTCTGCACAAACTGTCAGAAACCGTCTCAGGGAAGCTCATCTGCATGCTCGTCGTCCTCATCGGGGTCTCGACCTGACTCCAGTTCGTCGTCGTAACCGACTTGAGTGGGCAAATGCTCACATTCGCTGGCATTTGGCACGTTGGAGAGGTTCTCTTCACGGATGATGCGAAGGAGATGTGTTGCACTGCATGAGGCAAATGGTGGTCACACCAGATACTGACTGGTATCCCCCCCCCAATAAAACAAACTGCACCTTTCAGAGTGGCCTTTTATTGTGGGCAGTCTAAGGTACACCTGTGCACTAATCATGGTGTCTAATCACCATTTGGTATGCCACACCTGTGAGGTGGGATGGATTATCTCAGCAAAGAAGAAGTGCTCACTATCACAGATTTCGACTGGTTTGTGAACAATATTGAGGGAAATGGTGTATTATGTATGTGGAAAAAGTTTTAGATCTTTGAGTTCATCTCATACAAATGGGAGCAAAACCAAAAGTGTTGCGTTTATATTTTTGTTGAGTATATTTTAGAAAATAACGTTAGCCATTTGAATTTTCAATAGGTGGCCAAGTAAGGGTCATTTGAAGAACTGCATAGTGGTAAAAAAAAGTTCTAATCATATTGACAGCTATACCACATTATGTGTCTGATCACAAAGATTCCATAAAGGTATAGTTTGGACTATCTGTGGCTGAATGTTCTGGAGTTATGGGGTAAAAACAGCAAGCATGGCAACAAAGGTCAGTTTCAGTTGTACATTGGTCAAAAGTTAAAGTTGCTCCAGTTATCATAAAATGTGATGCAAATTATTGGTTGAGTTAATAAGATTTTAAAAAGGAATAGTTTGCACCAGGTGTCATGCTTACTTATGATGTTACAGGGTAACATATGTCATATGTCATAGAATCCAATGGACATCGCCATTGTTTGACCTTGCACCACGTTTTACCAGAACTGGAGCAGCTTTAACTTTTGACCCCTGTACAAACTGAAACTGACATTTGTCACCATTCTTGCTGTTTTTACCCTATAACTCCAGAACGTTCAGTCACAGATAGTCCAAACTATACCTTTTTGGAATCATTATCATCAGACACATAATGTGGTATCACTTTCAATATGATTGGAACATTTTTTAATTTTGACCCCTGTGCAATTCTTCAGTTGACCCCTACTTGGCCCCCTTTTGAAAATTCAAATGGCTAAAGTTATTTTTCTACAATATGTACCAAAAAGAATACACAGTCAAATTTTGGTGCTTGTAACCAGATTTGAACTAGTCTTACAGTTAACTGCTGTACTACGAGGGTAGGCTGAAAAGTTCTAAGGCTCCCCATGAAGGAGTAATGCATTAACTGCATTATAGTGAGCCTTAGAACTTTTCAGCCTACCCTCGTATAAGTCACTGCTTTGTTCCTGCTGCACTCCATTTGGATTCGAGACGTTGGGCACAACAGCTCCTTTCCATTTATAGCAACATGCAGGAATTTGGTTGTTCTAAGACACTTGAAAATGTCATTGAGTTGCATCACCTCAGTGTATTTTCAGCACAAAATTTAGCATGTGTTTAATTTATCTGATGAAGGTGTATCATATGACCCCTTTAATACTGGTTTGGTCCTGCAGCCATAGTACAGTAAATAATAACAGAATCACACTGTTTTCAATACAGGACTAAATACAGGGTGGGCCAATAAAATGTTACCACTTTTTCATCGTACACTAGTGTTTGAAATGAGAACTTATTCAAAAATTTTATTTACAGACTTGTAACAGAAGCATCAATTTAACGTTTGATACCAGAGGTTTCCCACTTTGTCTCTTGTTTTCCGCAGAGTTCAGTAATTGATGACATGTTCAATCCAAGCTCCTCTTCTTTGGATTACAAAAGTGGTGACATTTTATTGGCCCACCCTTGTATGTTGAGTCTTCATTAAAAGTGACTAAAGTGAGCATCACTTTGAAATGACAGAATTCCTTCCTGTGGAAGGATTCGTATATTTACCATGTTCACCACAAAAAGTCAAACTTTGTGCCGGGTAAAGAGAAAAAGCTTGTTTTCCCCATTTGATGGTGCTATGTAAAAACATGCATTTGGGTGATAAATCAAATAAAAGAAACAACATATTGAGCCACCTCGCCCTGCCAGAACAACCTCAGTGCTTCTCAACAGAGACTGTACAGGTGTCCCTCTGCTGGAAGCACAAGCATCATCCTTCCAAAACATATTCCCTCATTTAATGGAGATCAGTTTTGTGTTCCCTTATGTTGAGACCTGGTACCTGTGTGGAGCAGCACGACAAAACAATCATATTGAGCTTTGTACATTTGTAGTCTATACGGAAGGATTAAGTCAAGTCAAGTCTGGGAGCACATGCTAGTGCCCTGCTTCGCCGCATCGACACCACCATGAAACTGCCTTGGGTACTGGATGGCAACCAGCCACACAGAATACTGCTTCATCCCCACCTCTTGAATGTAACCATCTATCTTCCACTGCCAAGTCCCAATGGACTTCTCCAGTCAACAATCAGGCACTTTTGTGCTGGATTGTGCACAGAGAAACATGGCACATGGTCAAAATGTTCAAGCTCACGCTCTGTCGCAGTGCTAGTAGTACTCCTCATCTTAGTCTCCCTAAGTAACCGCTCCGCCGATCTGATACAAAGCCATTCCAGAGGTACCCAAGAATCATCTGAAGACACCTAGTGTGAAGTGTTTAAAACCACAGTGTTCTTTGAGCTGTTGGGGAGAGAGACGGTGGGAGTGCAACGGAACCTGTAAGCCACATGAAAAATGACTGAAAGTAAATTGCTTAGCCCACGATGAAGACTCAGTTATCCACCAGAAGGGTATAGTTGCACAGATAGTTATAGTAAGATTGCAAAATAATCTTTTATACAAATAATGAATGTTTATGAGTTCAATGGTACAAATATTTCATGAGGTGAAAGATGAAATGTTCTATTCAATGAGGCAAAGCTGAGTTGTATAGAACATTCCATCTTTCACCGAATGGCATATTTGTTCCATTGAAAGAATGCAAAAACTTTCATTATTTGTTTTATATAACGGCTAAAATAGATCCTTGTCATTTGATATTTTATTAATTTATAAACAACAGAAAAGGGACTTTCATTTTGGTGCATCACTGATGCTTTGACATCAACAATGCAACATGAACTTTAAACTGGACTCCAAAATTATTCTCAGTCAACTTGGAAAAACAGTTAGATAGTCCAAAAATAATTCTGACGATGTAGTCCGTGATACTTCCAAAAAAAAAAAAAACTTTGTGTAGCTCCTCAGTTCAACGAAAAATCACGTCAGAAATTTGTCCATCTTTTCATCCTAATCCTAACAGCTTGTCATGCCTCCAGATGGCTTATGGCATAGTGATTTGTTTTTTTGTTTTTTTTATTGTGCGTATGTGTGTATTAGAAGAATTAGCACCACCAATTATCTCGTTCAAATTGTCATCCGTCAGCAAAACAAACTGCCATGTTTAGCTAAACACCACCCCCACTAGTGTGTGCGTGGGCGGGGTTCACAGCGTGCAATGATACAAAATGTATGGAACCAAATTTGCACGGTAAATGGAATGAATAATCCATGTCACGTGACATACAAAGCACCAATCAAATGAAAAGATCCACTCAGACGTTATATAAAGACATCTATATTATGGATGAGTCTTGAATAAAGACATTGATAGATTGATTGATTAGCATTTTGCAAAAAATTTGCTGTGCTGATAGAACTGTCAGCTCACACCTCCTGTCCTGACCTTTCACATTAAAAACCCTAGACTCCTGAGAACCAAGGGAAAACAGTATTTTTCAATTTAACTTTTTTTGTCCACTACAGAAATGAATATATATCCCAATAAATCCCAGTAAATGGGATTTCAGGATTCTACACATGCACTGCTGCTACCATAATAATAGTCACAGTTGTTGTTGTTGATGTTGTTGTCATAGTAGAGGTAGTGTAATTTATTTACATATGTACCACTTTCTAGGCATATATACTGGTGGTGTAATGGATCGTATTTGATCCATGAGCTGTACAGACCGCCCACAACAGTGTGTAATGCATATGAACCACAGATTAATTGGTAAATTTATATAATACTTTGAAATACAGATATATTGTTGTGGTGACTTGTTTTTAAAGTAATAACTGTATAATTTTTTATGCAGATTCAGTGAAATCAAAGTATGACCAGAGGAAAGAAAATCTGCATGTTTATGTGAATAGAGAATGTTAAAAGCAGACAGTCTTTGCTTCCTCACGCTCCCCTAGAGACTGGCTGTGAAGCTCAATGCAAGTCATTGTCCAAGAATGGCAATAATTACCAAGAAATGTTAGGAAGGTGAGGATGAAATGTACTCTCTGAGCTCTCTGAGATCGTTCAGATGTGCCGTGCCATCCTCAGTCGAGCTCCAGTATCTTGAGAGTCCACTGAGCTCCAGAAAAATACTTAACTTTTCCAAATAGTATTTGTCCTAAAAGTGTTATAGAAATAAAATTATGACAACCCTCTCACAAGACAATGTAAACAGCTGCATTTAAAAAAAGAATTTGAAGTCATAAACTCAAGTCTGCTTTGTTTAATTAAATTTTAATTTCACTGTTTAAAATTACTTTTATGATATCATAGACCATTTTTATTTATTAGTACAATTCATATTGCTAAAATAAATTGGCAGCATGTCCAGGATGTGCTGTGCTTCTCACCCAAAGACCTCTGGGATAGGCTCCAACCCCCCACCCCCCAGGTGACACTTAATGTTCATATTACAGTTTATTTAATCTAATAAATTGTATTTTAAAATGTTATTTAAACTTTGGACACCTTGTTTTCATTGTCCTTGAAGTTCTTTTTAGTATCCTAAAGCTTCACAGAGGGCAACTAAAGGAAAGTTAGGAGCAGTGCTCAACATCAAGCTCCAAACAATGTTATGATTTCAATACTTTATAATGCTTCATTGTTATTCATACAATAATTTCTTATATTTTAAGTCATAATATAAGAGATACAAGTTGCAATTGCTTTGTCTATATCAAGCAGTGAGTTGATTCCAAACTCATTTTGACATTGGAATGGTTTCTTGATGTGATTAAGAAGTTACCTCTTGTTCCTTTTTATACTTTCCATTGTCTTGCTTTTGTCTCATCCCCTTTTGTCCCCATCTGTCCTCCCATTCTTCTTTTAACTTTTTTTGTCCAGGCCGTTCTTCTCTGTTCCCATTTGAAGATGGTTTCCTCGACGATGGTCACGGTGACCCCTCCTTGACTTCTGGCCTGAACTCGCCAACGCGATGTCAGAATGGAGAGAGAATGGAACGCTACTCCAGGAAGGTCTTTGTTGGAGGGCTCCCCCCTGACATAGATGAAGGTACAATGATGATTGAAATGCAGTTTTCATTGGGATACCTTTTATCACTTATAAATATGCATTGATGCACATTTTCAACTGCAACCATCATCTTATCCAACCATGTAATCTAGCCATTGGTCCTGCATTTTGGGTGTATTCAAAGCCTTGTTGCTGTCTTACAGGAACAAGCACAAATGGATTTTGTAGGCATATCATGTCAAACCATAGGTCAAGGCGTGGTATTATATGGACTGGCACCTCCCTATTTAGCTGATCTAGTTAAACCCTAGGTACCAGCCTGGTCTTTGCCTTCGCAGGATGCAGGACTACTTTGTGTCCCTAGGGTGAATAAAAAGTCTACAGGTCATAGAGCTTTCTCTTATTGTGCCCCTGTTCTGTGGAATGATCTCCCTGCATCAATAAAACAGTCAGATTCTGTGGAGACTTTCAAGTCCAGACTTAAGACGCACTTGTTTTCCCTTTCGTATGGCTAGCATACTGGAATATTATGTGAAAATGCATAGAACACTGCCATCTACTGGTGCCTGATTATATAACACTGTTGTCGACCTGAATCACAACTTAACAGACTTTTCGGTTTTGCAAATGCTTTTGTTGTTGTTTTTTTCCAAATGAAAAAAATGACATATTTTACAAAAGCACATTTATTTGTAAACACAAACACACACGTTACATTCACTTGTGTTGGTTTTTACATCGAATGAATTAATCAACTAATGACTATGAGCGGAAGCTAAGTTTACTCATAATCCCACGCACACGTGTTGTGGGGGGAGCCGACACTCTGGCACTCCACATGCATAGGCTGCAACTCGTGGGGGCACTTAGACAAATTTCACCGCCAGCTTGAAAGTGATCATCTGCTGACTGTTTTCATGCTAATAACGCGAATGGCCACACATTTTCTAAATGCCAAGCGTACGGTGTAGACGTTCGTGTGTGTCACCTGGAATTTGGCCGACACCTGCCGCGAGAGGGATCGAATGAGCTCTCACAGGGCACACTTTCAGCCGCTGCTGTGCACAAATAGTTGTAGCAACAGGTGTGCGAGGCGTTGGAGACAGCTACGATTTTACACGTATTGCATATGATTCCTGCTTCATGTGCAATTGGACCACATTCGTTCTATGTGTGAAGGGGCCCTTATTGTGGTCAGAGTAATCAGGATTCCACATATTTTTAGGGAGAAATGATCACCATGTGCTCTGGACCAATGAGGAAAAGCACCATTGAGATTTTGTTATTGGCATCAGGTTCGAAATCCAGAGCCGTGGTATGGGCTTGTGTCAGGGCCATTGGCAAAGGTAATTTACATTTCTGTGATGTCAGCATTAATGCAGAAAAGTACACTAAGATTTTACAGCAACATATGCTGCATTCAAGGCAACATCTTTTCCAGTGCCTTAGATGCATTTTTCAACAAGACATTGCAAATCAACATTCTGTGCACAGGCTTTCCTGCAGTCCTGACCTGTAAACAACAGAGAATATGTGGAGAATTGCAGCAACAACAACAAAAGGCAGCAACAATAACCCTGTATTGTTGCACACTTTAAGATGTGTTTGCATGATGAAATGTACAAAATGACACCTGAAGCACTTCATTAACCATATCCTTAATGTTAAAACCTACATGCATTTGTGAATCTTATATATCTGTAAAAATGAAAAATGTGTTTATACATGTGGATGTGATGCTTATATAAATCTGCAGTTTTGATCCGAGTGTCTACACCAAATTTGATGTGCTGTTGGCTTGGGCTTCATACGGGCATGTTTAAAATATGTTTTATTGCTTTTTTACAAAACATTCACATTTGTTCCTCTATACTGTTTAATTTGCTGAAACCATGCTGTGGCTATAAATGGCTTAGTGGTCCTGGTCATAAGTGGGTAAACAGGTGGAGCATGGGCAAGACACCATGTGACCCCATGTGGGTGGGGCAACACGCCCCCATCTCAGATTTACCGAATAAAGCTAACAGGCTAATCTTGGTTTGGGTGTTTTATGAAAGCATATTTTTGTGAACTGGGCAGTGGTTTTCTTGATGAGTGGCTTTGGTGGGGTAATAAAAATTAAGACTTGATTATTGCTTCAGTAATCCTGCTGTGTTAGGGTTTCTGTGGAGTGCAGCTAACATCAGCTAAACTACAATACGTGCTGACAGCGCTAACATCACAAATGAAATGACATGGAAATTTCACTTGACAGACATCTAAAGAGATGTTTGTCATTTGATTGATAGGTTGTATGTCACATGACATTATTTGTCACACTATGAGTGATGTCATATACCACAGACTTTTTAGTAGGGTCAAGAAACGCAATTCTGTGGCCATTCTCTGCCTGGTTTGTTTTGAGGGTTGATTTGACTTCTACGGGCCTTTCATAAAAAAAAAATTAGCCCCCTGGTCCCTTCCAAAAATTCTGGCATTTTTACGAGAAGGCCAAATCCAAGTTGGCCACCAGCACGATCTTTAAAAAAAATAACATTTGAACCAGAACACCTAGAATCATGAATGAAGACACTTTTGTTGGGTAAGTTGAGCATGAGGATTCTGATTCTGGCATCATTTTGACATTATTATATCATTTTGACCCAGAAATTCAAGATGGCCACCAAGTACAAATCAGGGTGAATCATGACGGAACAGCTCGTATGAGCGAACCACGAAAACTTCGAGCCAATGGGCAGGTGTGAACGATGCTGCTGCAAAGGTTTTGTGCATGCAGGAACACAGTGCGAGCAGCTGCACGATGTGGTTACTGTGCGGTGAAAAAAAAATAGAAAATACATGCCGCCAACAGGATTCGAACCTGCAATTTCCAAAAGCTTTGATTGCCAGCCAGAAACTTTACCACTGAGCTACTGTCACTGGCCTGTGAAAGGTGCAGGAAAATGCCTGTTCTCAAGAAGGATATGGACGTATTTAAAAAAATAAAACCACACACCATATAAAAACACAGCATTTTATTGAATCCCTCTTATTGAGCGGACAATACAAGTATGATCCATCTGTTCCTCTGTAGATGACCCATGGTCACAGATGTACAGTCATGAAATGACATGAATGATGAAGCAGGGCAATCTTATCATGTCCACATCTGCTGGCAGCGTGTCCAGCTGGTCCCGCGTGTCCGGCCCGACACGCGTCTTGTGGATAGCGCGCCACAGGACAGGCACTGCGTCATGTGGAACAGAGCTCACATGGGTGACGTGACATTCAGCTCGCCTGCTGTGTGTTATGATCTGACGGCCCGTATCACCTAGGGTAGCGTGTCAATGTGTGCGGCATGCGCTCGCTCGCTGCAGCCCATTGCAACAGCGATATATGTTTTTATGTGAGGACAGCAAGCAGACACACACGTTTGACAGTGGACAGTTGTTCGTTCATGTCCATCCAAACACGGTATGTGTTCTCCAGCTGGGATGTCCAAAATCAGAGATCTCAACAGCTGCTCACACGTGTCACTGTGTCTGTGTTATGTGAGCTGTCAGTGAGTCTCTGGTTAACAGCTGACAGGCATCTTGCTGTGCTGTGTACGTTCTGACCTGCCTGTCCGGTCCGCATGTGATCATGGCTGTGCAGCATATATATCAGCATTTTATGCAAGTGTGCAAGCTCCCCCCATGAACCACACATATGCCACATATGTTTCGAGGGGAAGAGCGGGGGGAGCACAACACATGCGCACACGTGCGATACACATGCAGACCACGTGTGTTGCTGTTTGCAAAGCCACACTTATGGGGGCACTTAGCCAAATTTCACATCCAGCTCAACAGTGATCGTCTGCTGACTGTTTTCGTGCTAATAGTGCAAATGGCCACACATTTTCTAAGTGCCAAGCGAGCAGTGTTAGATGTGCGTGTGTGTCACCTGGAATTTGGCCGACTATAAAAGGCAGGTACCTGACTTCTTGGTGATGCTGACACCTCTCCTTGATGCCTGATTGCCTGATGACAATGTCCACTGTTCCATGTGTCCTCCAGTGTGGTAGACTTTGTGATAAAACCACCAATTCCATTACTTCAATTGAGAAGTGGAAAAACCTCAAGAAAAAGGCCCTATTGTGGAGGGGTCTTGACAAGTTTGGAGATGTTTATACAATTGTCAATTGGGATAAAGGTCCCACTGGACAATGTGTCCATGATACATGCAGGATGTCTTTATGCACCACTGTGGACTGCTGATACCAATGGAGGAAAGTGCTGCTTCAACATTTGAACCACCCCCAGACGTGTCATAAACTAGGTCACTCTGATTCCTCTGAAGTGGAAGCGATCTTGCCGTCAATCTCCCTGGTCAGGATGTCTTTGATGTAGGACGACTTTACCCCAGATGTTGAGAAGCCGTACCGAGAAATGATAGTTATAGTCTTGGAGAAGGCTCTGCAGTGACCTTAGTTCATGTTCCTCAAAGATAACTGTTCGGATGCAGTCAAAGAATATAGTCTGGGCCTTGCGGAGAATGACATTGTAAATGCGGGGGAGTTTATCTTCACTCATTTTCTGGTAACTACGTACATATTTCAACCAGCATTTGTGATGATAACGAATCTCATGTGCATAGGAGTCATCAGCTACAGAATCAATCAGAATAGTTTATCCTGGCACACATTGTCTGATCTTCTAGGGCCACCGTGTGGCTCTTAAAAACTGCCCATGCATAATCATATGAAATCAGAAACAACTTTGATTCTGGGTGCTTGGTGGACTCTCCCTTGCAACACCAGACACATTTTATTTTATTATTTATCAGCCCTAAACTCAATTGCAGCTGCTTGGAAGCAGGAGCCAGGGAACAGACATATATCAGACATATATGAAGACTGAGTTTGGCATTCATCAACCTCTCTTTTTTTTCTGTCTTTTTTGGGGGGGTTGTTCCAGTTTTGTGGTATTGCCTAAAGTCATCCTGCATGTATCATGGACACATTGTCCAGTGGGACCTTTATCCCAACCGACAGTTGTATAAACATCTCCAAACTTGTCAAGACCCCTCCACAACAGGGCCTTTTTCTTGAGGTTTTCCCACTTCTCAATTGAGGCAATGGAATCAGTGGTTTCATCACAGTCAACCACACTGGAGGACACATGGAACAGTGGACATTGTCATCAGGCATCAAGGAGAGGTGTCAGCATCACCAAGAAGTCAGGTATCTGCCTTTTATACTCATATCAATCCCTGAAAAAGAAGAAACCAGTATCTACTACTACAACTATTAGATGCATGTGATATGAAATTACACAAAAAGGGAACATCTAATTAAACTGAAAGGTAAGTGTACATAGTTAAAGCAAACAACACCTTCATTGTGCTAAACAATTGGATTGCACACTTATAGATATGCAGCCAATATGGCCCTCATCCTCAAATCTGTGACCATTATGTGTGAGCTCAAAAATGACCTTTGAATGACCTTGACATTCATACATGACCTTGACTTTGAATCAATCTGCAGCTGTTATAAATTGTATCAGCACTTCAATTTCACTGAAATACTGTAATGTGTTCATTCATAATCATTGGTGCTCTCATTCAAAGTTACATTTTCTCACTACTACGAGGTCTATTAGAAACCTGACTGACCTCTACTGGTGGTTGGCGCTCACTGCGGTATTGTATCACTTCCTGTTCCGGAGCACAGCGGTGTTTTGCTGTATCTGTTAGCTGTTTTATCTGCACAGTTAGATTGATCTAGATAACTAGATAACGATTTGTTTCATAGTGTAATCTTCACGTGCCTTAACTAAAGCACTCCCTCTGCTGAATCACCTCTAAATTATTTACACATTATTCACTTTGTGTGTTTTTAGGAATCCGCTAGCTTAGCGCAGCTACTAGCTCTTAGCCGGTTTAGCATGGAGGCTTCTCCTGTCTCTCCTGCACTTTTCTGCTCTGGGTGTGAAATGTTTAGTTATTCCTCGGCCTCCTTTAGCAGTAATGGTACTTGTAATAGGTGTAGCTTATTCGTAGCTTTGGAGGCCAGGCTGGGCGAATTGGAGACTCGGCTCCGCACCATGGAAAATTCTACAGCTAGCCAGGCCCCTGTAGTCGGTGCGGACCAAGTTAGCTTAGCCGCCGTTAGTTCCCTTCCAGCAGATCCTGAGCAGCCGGGAAAGCAGGTCGACTGGGTGACTGTGAGGAGGAAGCGTAGCCCTAAACAGAAGCCCCGTGTACACCGCCAACCCGTTCACATTTCTAACCGTTTTTCCCCACTCGGCGACACACCCACCGAGGATCAAACTCTGGTTATTGGCGACTCTGTTTTGAGAAATGTGAAGTTAGCGACACCAGCAACCATAGTCAGTTGTCTTCTGGGGCCCAGAGCAGGCGACATTGAAGGAAATTTGAAACTGCTGGCTAAGGCTAAGTGTAAATTTGGTAAGATTGTAATTCACGTCGGCAGTAATGACACCCGGTTACGCCAATCGGAGGTCACTAAAATTAACATTGAATCGGTGTGTAACTTTGCAAAAACAATGTAGGACTCTGTAGTTTTCTCTGGGTCCCTCCCCAATCGGACCAGGAGTGACATGTTTAGCCGCATGTTCTCCCTGAATTGCTGTCTGTCTGAGTGGTGTCCAAAAAATGAGGTGGGCTTCATAGATAATTGGCAAAGCTTCTGGGGAAAACCTGATCTTGTTAGGAGAGACGGCATCCATCCCACTTTGGATGGAGCAGCTCTCATTTCTAGAAATCTGGCCAATTTTCTTAAATCCTCCAAACCGTGACTATCCAGGGTTGGGACCAGGAAGCAGAGTTGTAGTCTTACACACCTCTCTGCAGCTTCTCTCCCCCTGCCATCCCCTCATTACCCCATCCCCGTAGAGATGGTGCCTGCTCCCAGACCACCAATAACCAGTAAAAATCTATTTAAGCATAAAAATTCAAAAAGAAAAAATAATATAGCACCTTCAACTGCACCACAGACTAAAACAGTTAAATGTGGTCTATTAAACATTAGGTCTCTCTCTTCTAAGTCCCTGTTAGTAAATTATATAATAATTGATCAACATATTGATTTATTCTGCTTTACAGAAACCTGGTTACAGCAGGATGAATATGTTAGTTTAAATGAGTCAACACCCCAGAGTCACACTAACTGCCAGAACGCTCATAGCACGGGCCGAGGCAGAGGATTAGCAGCAGTCTTCCATTCCAGCTTATTAATTAATCAAAAACCCAGACAGAGCTTTAATTCATTTGAAAGCTTGACTCTTAGTCTTGTCCATCCATATTGGAAGTCCCAAAAAACAGTTTTATTTGTTATTATCTATCGTCCACCTGGTCGTTACTGTGAGTTTCTCTGTGAATTTTCAGACCTTTTGTCTGACTTAGTGCTTAGCTCAGATAAGATAATTATAGTGGGCGATTTTAACATCCAAACAGATGCTGAGAATGACAGCCTCAACACTGCAGTTAATCTATTATTAGACTCAGTTGGCTTTGCTCAAAATGTAAATGAGTCCACCCACCACTTTAATCATATCTTAGATCTTGTTCTGACTTATGGTATGGAAATTGAAACTTAACAGTATTCCCTGAAAACTCCCTTCTGTCTGATCATTTCTTAATAACATTTACATTTACTCTGATGGACTACCCAGCAGTGGGGAATAAGTTTCATTACACTAGAAGTCTTTCAGAAAGCGCTGTAACTAGGTTTAAGGATATGATTCCTTCTTTATGTTCTCTAATGCCATATACCAACACAGTGCAGAGTAGCTACCTAAACTCTGTAAGGGAGATAGAGTATCTCATCAATAGTTTTACATCCTCATTGAAGACAACTTTGGATGCTGTAGCTCCTCTGAAAAAGAGAGCTTTAAATCAGAAGTGCCTGACTCCGTGGTATAACTCACAAACTCGCAGCTTAAAGCAGATAACCCGTAAGTTGGAGAGGAAATGGCGTCTCACTAATTTAGAAGATCTTCTCATAGCCTGGAAAAAGAGTCTGTTGCTCTGTAAATAAGCCCTCCGTAAAGCTAGGACATCTTACTACTCATCACTAATTGAAGAAAATAAGAACAACCCCAGGTTTCTTTTCAGCACTGTAGCCAGGCTGACAAAGAGTCAGAGCTCTATTGAGCTGAGTATTCCTTTAACTTTAACTAGTAATGACTTCATGACTTTCTTTGCTAATAAAATTTTAACTATTAGAGAAAAAATTACTCATAACCATCCCAAAGACGTATCATTATCTTTGGCTGCTTTCAGTGATGCCGGTATTTGGTTAGACTCTTTCTCTCCGATTGTTCTGTCTGAGTTATTTTCATTAGTTACTTCCTCCAAACCATCAACATGTCTATTAGACCCCATTCCTACCAGGCTGCTCAACGAAGCCCCAAAATTAATTAATGCTTCGATCTTAAATATGATCAATCTATCTTTATTAGTTGGCTATGTACCACAGGCTTTTAAGGTGGCAGTAATTAAACCATTACTTAAAAAGTAATGGTTACTTGACCCAGCTATCTTAGCTAATTATAGGCCAATCTCCAACCATCCTTTTCTCTCAAAAATTCTTGAAAGGGTAGTTGTAAAACAGCTAACTGATCATCTGCAGAGGAATGGTCTATTTGAAGAGTTTCAGTCAGGTTTGAGAATTCATCATAGTACAGAAACAGCATTAGTGAAGGTTACAAATGATCTTCTTATGGCCTCAGACAGTGGACTCATCTCTGTGCTTGTTCTGTTAGACCTCAGTGCTGCTTTTGATACTGTTGACCATAAAATTTTATTACAGAGATTAGAGCATGCCATAGGTATTAAAGGCACTGCGCTGCGGTGGTTTGAATCATATTTATCTAATAGATTACAATTTGTTCATGTAAATGGGGAATCTTCTTCACAGACTAAGGTTAATTATGGAGTTCCATAAGGTTCTGTGCTAGGACCAATTTTATTCACTTTATACGTTTCCCTTAGGCAGTATTATTAGACGGCATTGCTTAAATTTTCATTGTTACGCAGATGATACCCAGCTTTATCTATCCATGAAGCCAGAGGACACACACCAATTAGCTAAACTGCAGGATTGTCTTACAGACATAAAGACATTGATGACCTCTAATTTCCTGCTTTTAAACTCAGATAAAACTGAAGTTATTGTACTTGGCCCCACAAATCTTAGAAACATGGTGTCTAACCAGATCCTTACTCTGGATGGCATTACCCTGACCTCTAGTAATACTGTGAGAAATCTTGGAGTCATTTTTGATCAGGATATGTCATTCAATTAAACAAATATGTAGGACTGCTTTTTTACATTTGCACAATATCTCTAAAATTAGAAAGGTCTTGTCTCAGAGTGATGCTGAAAAACTAATTCATGCATTTATTTCCTCTAGGCTGGACTATTGTAATTCATTATTATCAGGTTGTCCTAAAAGTTCCCTGAAAAGCCTTCAGTTAATTCAAAATGCTGCAGCTAGAGTACTAGGGACTAGAAGGAGAGAGCATATCTCACCCATATTGGCCTCTCTTCATTGGCTTCCTGTTAATTCTAGAATAGAATTTAAAATTCTTCTTCTTACTTATAAGGTTTTGAATAATCAGGTCCCATCTTATCTTAGGGACCTCATAGTACCATATCGCCCCAATAGAGCGCTTCGCTCTCAGACTGCAGGCTTACTTGTAGTTCCTAGGGTTTGTAAGAGTAGAATGGGAGGCAGAGCCTTCAGCTTTCAGGCTCCTCTCCTGTGAAACCAGCTCCCAATTCAGATCAGGGACAACGACACCCTCTCCTACTTTTAAGATAGAGGCTTAAAAACTTTCCTTTTGGCTAAGCTTATAGTTAGGGCGGATCAGGTGACCCTGAACCATCCCTTAGTTATGCTGGCTATAGACTTAGACTGCTGGTGGGTTCCCATGATGCACTGAGTGTTTTCTTTCTCTTTTTGCTCGTATGCACCACTCTGCATTTAATCCCATTAGTGATTGATCTCTGCTCCCCTCCACGAGCATGTCCTTTTCCTGGGTTCTCCTCCCCTCCAGCCCCAACACAGTCCCAGCAGAAGACTGCCCCTCCCTGAGTCTGGTTCTGCTGGAGGTTTCTTCCTGTTAAAAGGGAGTTTTTCCTTCCCACTGTCGCCAAGTGCTTGCTCACAGGGGGTCGTTTTGACCGTTGGAGTTTTTCCGTAATTATTGTATGGCCTTGCCTTACAATATAAAGTGCCTTGGGGCAACTGTTTGTTGTGATTTGGCGCTATATAAATAAAATTGATTTGATTTTGATTTGATTTGATTTGAAAAGTATCCGACATTATTTTTTTCAAAAACCATATGGATTTGAATCACGTGTGATTGCGTCAGACAAGCTTGAACCCTCGTGCGCATGCGTGAGTTTTTCCACGCCTGTCCGTTGCGTCATTCGCCTGTGAGCAGGCTTTGAGTGAGGAGTTGTCCACCCCCTCGGCGGATTTCATTGTCAGGAAATGGCGGAATGATTTGGGCTTTTTTCCATCAGAATTTTTTCAGAAACTGTTAGAGACTGGCAGCTGGAACCATTCGAAAAATTTATCTGGCTTTCGGTGAAAATTTTACGGGCTTCACAGAGAATAAGGAGTGTTACTACAGCTTTAAGGACGGCTTTAAGGACGCTCGGCACGCCGCGCTCCGTGCCGCCATCGAGAGCCACAAACCACCGGATCATTTCTAAACGGATGGCTCTGTGGAGCCGGGACTGTCGTGTGCACTTTCTTTGGTTATCACAAGAGCTGGACATCAACCATTTTCCGGCAGATTTCACTTTAACAAGAGATTTTGTCATGGAAAGCCGAGCGGAGGCTTCGCGCATCACAACCGATTTGCTGATGGAGCGAGACAAAGGAACACCTCTGTTTTGGTCTCACAGGACGACTTTGAGATGGCGTTCAGACAGCTGTCGGTGGTTTTTCCATCGAGTGATTATCCGAGAAATTGTGGACGTGCCTGGACATGCCAGAACATGTCCTGTGAGGCTTCATCACGGCGTTGCTCTGTGCCATGCGCGCGAAGCCTCCGCTCCTCTTTCCATGACAAAAACTCCTGTAACAGTGGAATGTGCCGTTCATTTCCAAACTGGACGCTGTGTTTTATCCGGGATGTCGTCTAACTAGCACAGGAATTGTGAAAAGACGTGGACATCAGCACTTTTTCAGCACATTGAGACAGACATGCGGAGGAATTCCTGCAAACAGGATGAACCCGGACTACGGTCTTGTCTAATGCAGTGGCTTCTTTTCTCCTGCAGCAGGAACACAACAAAAAAAAAGATGCATGTGGCTCAAGTCAACAGCATGGACATTAATAATGTAAAATTAATTACATCATTTTCAATTTTTTTTCTGCTATTGTCTTAATTTTTACAGAAGAAATCACCAACAGTTTCCGTCGCTATGGCCACCTGGTTGTGGATTGGCCCCACAAAGCTGAGAGCAAATCCTACTTCCCACCTAAAGGTAACGGCGTGTGAACTGTATTTTCCCATCTGTGCAGCCTGTCAGACATCAAAGTCTATACTCATAAATATTGCAGTGTTTTTCACATGTTGGAGTTTTGAGAAGGGTCATATTACCCAGAATCCATCACTCATGCTGGGTAAGCACAAAAGTGTGGGGTTATTTGCACAGCCCCCCTGTAGCCCTCAAACAGAAAGATGTGCCAAGAATACACGTACAGACATACATGGACATAAATCCAGTTCCAGCCAAGGTAACTTCATTATTATGGCACATTATGTTGCAAGGAATCTAAATGTTCTCTGAATTAATCTGTATCCATCACCAAGTACTGGATCAACCAGCCGACATAAAATACAGACATAATCCAGCCACCCACTGTGACACCAAATCAGTCACGTCATAAGGCACACACACACACACACACACACACACACACACACACTCAATAATCCAGGAGGACCGTGAAAGGTTTTGGTACCTTTGCACCAAAGTGTGACTGGAGGTCATTTGTCACACCCTGTGTTCTCCTTCTTTCTCTCTACTCATTGATGTTAACATGCTGTTTTTTAAAAGTTTTTAAATCTCTTGTTGTTGTTGGGCAAATTAAGACACTATTAAGATTCAACATCGTACTGCGATTCGAGATCATTTTCTGGAGCAAAGGTCAAAGTGAATAATGCTGCCTACTGTTCAAATCACATTTCAGGATCTGTGGATAAATTTGGACACCATACAAGTACAGGGTCATACTGGAAATCTAAACTTTTTATCTTGAAGAAACGAAGTTATTTGATTTGTTTTGTTGTTTATTTTCTTGTTTTTTGGGGTGTGGGGGGTGGTAATCATTGCATTTTTACCTTTAGCTCATTCTGAAGCACACCAGTTTACATTGCAGACTCTTGCAAGTTCACATATAGCAGTCCTATGGAGATACCTTTCAGCACACAATGGGTCAGGCCAAAGGTCAAGGTCATAGGATGTTCAAACATTAAAATCACCCAAACCACTTTCCTGGTCGCAATTTTTGAACGTTTGCCTTCAAATTTGGCACAAAATAGCAATTGGTCTTGCCTCTAAGCCATTACCTGAGATAAGTGATCGACCTGACCTTCGGGGTTTACCTTGAGGTCAAAGGTGATCTGAAGTATGTCAGATTTCGTATTTGAGTAAACCATGTCATGTAATACACCAAATTAAATCGCCTGATGACAGGATCCAGAATATATCAAAGGTTTTTAAGTTATGATGTCATTTGTTCATGTTATATTGTCACTGTCTATAGGCCTCCTGGCCCATATTCTGATTTTTTAGATGAATTTGGCACGTTCATCTCTAGTCTTTCAACTAGTGTAGACAACATTTTGATTATTGGTGACTTTAACATTCATATAAATAAGCTCTCTGATCCCCTCGGTAAATCATTTATGGAAATCATGGATGCATTAGGATTTCAGCAGTTCGTTCATGGTTCAACGCATATCAGTGGTAATACTCTGGATTTCGTTCTTGCACGTGGCCTTGCTGTCACAAATATCGACATCCTGCCTCTTCCAT
Source organism: Thalassophryne amazonica (assembly GCF_902500255.1). Taxonomy (NCBI): domain Eukaryota; kingdom Metazoa; phylum Chordata; class Actinopteri; order Batrachoidiformes; family Batrachoididae; genus Thalassophryne; species Thalassophryne amazonica. The sequence continues at coordinate 75,546,698 of NC_047115.1, forward strand.
CAGCGGTCTCTGACCACTCGCTTATTAGGTTTACAATTACGCTGCCGCGTTTAGTGGAGCAACAACCTTGCCTATCATTGCGGCGACAAATTAAACCTTCAACTTTGACTGAACTCGAAGCAAGACTACCTGAAATCCTAACTTCAAGCTTGATGAAATTTCAGTCAGTAGACAGTCTTGCAGATAGCCTGAATTTAGTGCTAAAAACCACACTTGATAAGATTGCGCCTCCTCTATTAAAGCCACGCCTTCCCAAAGCACGGACACCCTGGTTCAATAGTTATTTGCGTGACCTTAGGAAGAAGGCTAGAGGGTTGGAACGGAAATGGCGTAGTTCCAAACTAGAGGTGTTTCACCTTGCGTGGCGTGAAGCTATTTTAGATTATAAGCATGCTTTATTGGCTACGAAGCAGGCGTATTATTCTGAATTGATAACAAAAACAAGCATAACTCAAAGTTCTTGTTTGATACAGTGGCATTTCTTATTCATGGACAGCCACCTGTTGGTCCTTCTCCTTTTTCAGCACAGGACTTTCTGGACTATTTCGAAAAGAAAATAGAAGATATTAGGTTGAGCACATCTCAGCATACTTTGGTTGAATCATTGTATCCAGCTACTGAGCTGGGGACTACTACTGAGGTGCTACCTAGATTCACGGAATTTAACAGTATCTCACAAGGTGTGCTGACGAAACTCGTGATGTCTACTAAAAGCACCAACTGTTTATTTTGATCCTATACCAACAAAATTGTTTAAGGATCTTTGGCCCATTCTTGGGCCGACTGTGCTGGAAATTGTTAACCTTTCTTTAAACTGGATCTGTTCCAAATTGTTTTAAATCTGCAGTGGTTAAACCACTACTCAAGAAATCTAATCTTGATCCTGGTGAATTGAAAAATTATAGGCCGATATCAAATCTATCATTCTGCTCTAAAATTCTGGAATTGTGGACTATCTTACTGAGAATGACCTTTTTGAGCCACTGCAGTCTGCTTTTTGAAGACATCACTCCACAGAAACAGCACTTATTAAAGTAGTTAACGATCTTCTGCGAGCAATGGACTCAGATACTACTACAGCATTGGTGTTGTTGGATCTCAGTGCTGCGTTTGACACAGTTGATCATCATATTCTACTTTGATAGGCTAGAAAACTGTTTCGGGATTACTGGAACTGCTCTTGTGTGGCTGACGTCTTATCTGTCTGGTCGTCCCCATTGTGTTTTGTGCAATGACACTACCTCTGACTTTAAGGGCATGAAGTTCGGGGTTCCGCAGAGATCCGTTCTGGGTCCCTTGCTTTTTTCCCTGTATATGGCACCCCTTGGGAACATTTTGCGGCATTTTCGGGGTTGCTTTTTCATTGTTATGCTGATGATACTCAGTTGTATATGCGATCAGCTGCTGGAAATCCTGTCCACATCAAATCTTTACAGGACTGTCTTGCAGCAGTGAGAAGTTGGATGTCTAGCACTTTCTACTTTTAACTCTGATAAGACTGAAATGATGGTTCTTGGCCCAGCAAGACATCGGCACCAATTTGATCAGCTGGCGCTTAGCCTAGGTTCATGTGTTATACATCATACTGACAAAGTGAGGAACCTTGGGTAATCTTTGATCCTACGTTGTCCTTTGACCTCCACATTAGGGACATTACGAGGACTGCTTTCTTTCATCTGAGAAATATAGCAAAGATTCGCCCCCATCCTGTCTATGGCTTATGCTGAGACTCTGATTCACGCATTTGTCCTCTTCTAGATTGGATTATTGTAATGCTTTATTTTCTGGTCTGCCGCAGTCTAGCATTCGAGGACTTCTGCTGCTGCCAGAATTTTGACACAAAGTAGAAGGTTTGACCACATTACTCCCATTCTGGCATCCCTTCATTGGCTACCGGTTTCTGCCAGATTGGATTCTAAAGTTTTATGTTGGTTATAAAATTGTTCATGGACTGGCGCCTTCCTACTTGGCGGACTTGGTTAAGCCCTACGTACCTGCGAGGCCTTTGCGTTCGCAGGGCGCAGGGCTTCTGTGTGTTCCGAGGATGAACAAAAAGTCTGTGGGGTATAGAGCCTTCTCCTACCGTGGTCCGGCTCTTTGGAATGATCTACCTGCTGTTATTCGGCAGTCTGACACGGTGGAGATTTTTAAATCAAGACTGAAGACCCACTTTTTTAGACTGTGTTATCATTAATTTTTTAATCTGTTTGTGTTTGCTTTTAATTTCTTTTTATTCTACTGTGTTTTATCTTTTAACTGTGCTTTTCTTGCTTTTAATTTTGAATTTAGATTAATTTGTGTTGTTGTGAATTATGTGAAGCGCCTTGGTGCGACTTTGTCGTGATTTGGCGCTATATAAATTAATAAATTAAATTAAATTAATTAAAATTTGTTGACATCATGGTGAAAATGAAATGCAACATTTTGATTTTATTTTTAAAAAAGCATGAAAAAGCATGCAAATCATCATTGCAGACTCTTGTAAGTTTACATATATCAGTCCTATGGAGATGCCTGTCAGCACACAAACGGGTCAAGGTCACAGAAAGGTCAAACATTAAAATCACCAAATGGCTCTTAGAAATAGCTCCAAGAGACCGTTGCAACTTGTGTAAATCTACAGGGACATTCAGTATATGCCGATGGGATGCAGATCTCACAGTTTTGGTCTACAGCACATTACAGACTTACCTGAGGGCTTTATTGGTAAGTGCTGTTATGATGGTGATGTGTAACCAGGTATCATACAAGACTTTGACGGTTACAGTGACACTCTTATTAAAACAGTGAACCCCATAGGTAGCAATTGATTGTATTGGCCACAAATATATACGAGTAATTCAGTAATTCCAAAAATGTATCAAGAAGTTATGAAAATAGTTATATATTACTAAAAGTGACATATGTCATATTATTTAACAGTATATATATTTAGATTTGGTGCAAATGACATTTACTCATTAACAGTTAAAAAGAATGTAAAAAATTATCTTGTGATGATGGTGTGGATCTCCATTTGTGCAAAGGGCCTCTTGGGCCTTAAAACTTGATAAATTAGACAAACTACTGTGGTTGTGTTTAGTGTGATTTGAACTTTTATTTTCTCACAAATTCACAGAACCAAAATGCATCGAGTTGAAGAAACACACACGTTAAATGTATTAATCTAAAAACATGACTGACTCCCTTCCAGTTGCGTAGTATTTGGTATTTGACATGTTACAGTGTCAGTATTTTAAAGGTGCTCTGAAAATAACTGACATTCCACAAGCAGATGATAATAAGCTGCATCTGGAGGACCTGCAGAACTCTCCCTTACTCTATTTTTTCAAAATGCCCCTTTCTTCTTCTTCTTCTTATGTTCTTAAGCTGTGGAGGATAATTTTGAATATGCCCGGACACTGATGTACAATGTTGGGAGGGAAAATGCTGGATCATTTCTCAGGGAGTGAAAGAGCTTGTGATTGCTGGAGAACACTGCTGTGGAAGGGGAGCAGATAGAAGACACAATGAAGTATGGAGAAGTTATTCCAAGGCTTTTGAAAAGCCCATCAAATGCAATGTCTGAACAGATACCAGATAAATGAATGAGTCTGTCTCCTTCAGTTTATCACCATTTATGTCTTCGAACTAAAAGCAAATACAATGAGGCCACACGCTATCAAATCTGGTGAACTTTGATACACCAGATCAACCCACAAATCAACATTTCTTTTGCCTGTGTGATATCACACAGATGTCTCCTACCGCTGGATTAAAGTGGCTGCTGGATTGATGATGAACTGGGAGCATAAATGTATCAAATCAGAGAAGTAAGCTTTTTGTTTCTGATTGTTATGCAGTTGTCTACACAACACTGACAAGTCTACACAACCCTGCAGAAAGGATTTTGTGTGAATGTAACTTAAGTAGGCACTTCTTCCTTCTCTCTGTGTCACATATATTGTTTTTTTTTTTTTTTAAGTCAGATGTCACTTGAAATGAGGTTTTGTGCCAGTATGTAGCTTTCATTACCAAGGCCTGTGTCTAACCAGGCCTTGGATGTCTTTGGTACGAGGTCTCTTTCAGAGGATCCTTTGGTACTGCTAGAGTGACTTTACATGAAACGAACCGTTACTTAGGGAGACTAACATGAGGAATATCACTTGGATTATGAGGAAACATTAGCTTTGACATTTTGTGCATGTGGCACGTTTTTCTGCTCATGATGCAGCATGCAGGTGCGTTGACAACTCCAGCATCTGTAAAAGGCCAAGAGGACACACTCATGTTTCACCTGGCTGCAACAGCTTGACTGCTTTTGAAAGGTGAAAACAGACCGGGTGTCTGCCTGGGTGGTTGCCAACAAGACCCAAGAAAGTTCCGCAGTATGGTGGATGCAGCAATGCGGGATACTTACACATGCTCCCAGATCTGACCTCACCTGGTCTGGAGACCAGGAGGGTTCCCATTGCTTGTCTCTCACTTTAGAATGTAAAATGTTTAACTGTATCCTCTGAAATGATATAATTCAAACTAAAGTCGTTTCACTGGCATAGTTCATTGGCATTGGCGCTCAGAGATAGCTACGTGGTGGCATATTGAGAGAGCAGTTCCAGTTATTCCAACCTGTTTGCTTGTCTGTTGTCATTGACACTCTGAGTGGTGATGTACAAATGTGAGATCTGAATCGAGAGGCCGCTGAACTCTTTCCAAGTCACTTGCCCTTCCAACCTTGACCAAATGGAAAGTAGTTGTCCTGGTTCTTGTTAAAGTGTCAGATGTGTGTGTCTGTAGAGTTCTGAATGTGTTTTGGTTTAGGTATGACTCATGTTATGGCTTCTTCAGACTTCAGGGACAAGGTGAGGCCAATTCTGTGCTTTGGCAAACCATTGAAATATCAGTGGGATGCGTTGCCTCACTTTTTGTATGGAGTTTGCAGATTCTCTCCCTCTCTACATGGCTTTTAAGGTATTCTGACTTCTTCCAGCAGGTCAAAAGATGTCTAGATTAACATTAGTGTGGTGCCGACCTTGTGTTTATGCATGCGTTTTAATTTTTGGTCTTCTTTCTGTTATCTCAGACTTTGCAGCAACAAATGGTAGCTATGGTTTCTGGCACAAAAGCAGCTTTCCCATATGTACAGCTTTTGCTTTTTATTTTAACTTATTTCATTTTCCCGTAACTTGGTCCATAATTCAATGATAATGCCAAAACAAACAAAAAACTTAAACTAGCATTAAATTTTTCTACAATGTTTGGAGCCACACTACCGCAGTAACTTGAAATCAAGTTATGCCCCGGTCACATGGCATACGACGATTCCTGAACAAAGGGAGAAAAGTAAAAAAGTCACAAATTGTTGAGAAAAGGTGGACGAATGAGCTTTTATCACCGAATAGCCTGCGAATCAAGAGTGCAAAAGGAAATTAAGAGGAACAAAATGAAACCGAAGCTAACTTTGAGCTCCACGCTTTAAACGAAATGCACCTGGAACCACTGCTGGAGCAGTGTGTGTCTGCATCCTGCTCTGCATTCCAGGACTCCGTGCTGGGACAGACCTCTGTAGTGCTTGAGCCCTGGAGAAGCTGCAAACAGAAGTGCGCAGACCGATCCACTGTGGAGATCTGTGCACACGTCGATGGATCTACCTGCTCTGGTTGCTCCTCCAGAACAACCAGAACAATTATCTCCTCCATCATCAGAATCCTCACTGTCTGGTTCAGACTCTAATGACATGCTGCTCCAATGGAAAAAAAAACAAAAAAAAAACTGTAGCGCTTGCTCAACATAAGACACCTAATTTTTACAAAACCAAAAACACCACGTTTAGAGTACGCCTGAAATACATGCATACTCTGTGTTTAACATGCGTAATCACGAGAGAGAGAGAGAGAATTCTGATGTGCATTTTAACAGATGGATCCCTGCCAGCTCATGCGCTGCGGGCTGTGTGGATCATTTATCACAGACTTGCAGGCACATTGGATCACACGCGTTGTGGGCTGTGTGGATCAAACCTGTTCACACACGAATGTCTGTTGCTGCTGGAACTTTTTCCACACTTGATGCTCAAAGTCACGCTTATGTAAACTGCCGCCTGGTTTGCACAAACCGAGGCGCAGTTCACTCTGAGAGATGACCGCAGACTACATGAAATATTATTATGTTGTGTCAGCCCTCAGCTCCACGGCAATGAGGCTGATCATGCTCCTGCAAAGCCCCCCCCCCCCCCCCCGCGAACAAATACACACCGCTGAAGGATCTCCTCAAAACCTTTGAACTGTCAGACTGAAAGGGCCAGCAGGCTCTTCTCTTTGCATGGGCTGGAGGACAGCAAGCCCTTCAGAGCTCCTGAGAACAACACCACGATCACGGACTGCCATGCGCTGAAGGAGGAGGCCGACAAATTCTTCCTGGCTGGCCAGGCATGATAGCAGCCGCACTTACCCCATCACATGCAGCAGCAGAAGCCCCACACTACACACCAGCTCCGCAACAGAGGAGCTGCATCTCTCGTCCACAGCAGCGCTCACAAACGGGGTTCTGTACTGTATAAAAACATTCAGCTGGTTGAACGAAGTCAAACTAAACACTAATGTTACAAAAACTAAGCAAATGATAAAAACTGTCAAGAACTATAGCAAAATGAAATACAGACGAATTGAGGTTTTTGGCAGCATTCATTCAAGTTTTTCAACAGTTTAAAAATCCTGACGAAGCCCCAGCTGCAGGAACAAAGCTGCGCGAAGGTTAAACAGTGCCAACACAAGTCAACGAAAGTCCAGATTTCTTGTTTTGTTTGGGCTTTGTTGCCCTTTAAGTGCCTTGTGACCGGGCTTTTAGAAAAACTCCAAAACATACAATATATAGTAGCTTGGGTTCCTTTGACATTTCCCTGCTGTTACTGTCCTTTATTAAGGTAAAGAAAATTTTAAATAAAAACATCAACCAATGTCTATCAATCAATCAATCAATTTTATTTATATAGCGCCAAATCACAACAAACAGTTGCCCCAAGGCGCTTTATATTGTAAGGCAAGGCCATACAGTAATTACGTAAAAACCCCAACGGTCAAAACGACCCCCTGTGAGCAAACACTTGGCGACAGTGGGAAGGAAAAACTCCCTTTTAACAGGAAGAAACCTCCAGCAGAACCAGGCTCAGGGAGGGGCAGTCTTCTGCTGGGACTGGTTGGGGCTGAGGGAGAGAACCAGGAAAAAGACATGCTGTGGAGGGGAGCAGAGATCAATCACTAATGATTAAATGCAGAGTGGTGCATACAGAGCAAAAAGAGAAAGAAACACTCAGTGCATCATGGGAACCCCCCAGCAGTCTAAGTCTATAGCAGCATAACTAAGGGATGGTTCAGGGTCACCTGATCCAGCCCTAACTATAAGCTTTAGCAAAAAGGAAAGTTTTAAGCCTAATCTTAAAAGTAGAGAGGGTGTCTGTCTCCCTGATCTGAATTGGGAGCTGGTTCCACAGGAGAGGAGCCTGAAAGCTGAAGGCTCTGCCTCCCATTCTACTCTTACAAACCCTAGGAACTACAAGTAAGCCTGCAGTCTGAGAGCGAAGCGCTCTATTGGGGTGATATGGTACTATGAGGTCCCTAAGATAAGATGGGACCTGATTATTCAAAACCTTATAAGTAAGAAGAAGAATTTTAAATTCTATTCTAGAATTAACAGGAAGCCAATAAAGAGAGGCCAATATGGGTGAGATATGCTCTCTCCTTGTAGTCCCCGTTAGTACTCTAGCTTCAGCATTTTGAATTAACTGAAGGCTTTTCAGTGAACTTTTAGGACAACCTGATAATAATGAATTACAATAGTCCAGCCTAGAGGAAATAAATGCATGAATTAGTTTTTCAGCATCACTCTGAGACAAGACCTTTCTAATTTTAGAGATATTGCGTAAATGCAAAAAAGCAGTCCTACATATTTGTTTAATATGAGCTTTGAATGACATATCCTGATCAAAATGACTCCAAGATTTCTCACAGTATTACTAGAGGTCAGGGTAATGCCATCCAGAGTAAGGATCTGGTTAGACACCATGTTTCTAAGATTTGTGGGGCCAAGTACAATAACTTCAGTTTTATCTGAGTTTAAAAGCAGGAAATAAGAGGTCATCCATGTCTTTATGTCTATCATTTATTTATTTATTATAGACAGAGCGAGGCCTCCATATACACACATTACACTCTCTGCATAGACCCCCAGAAATGAAGAAAGACCCTGCATAGGCCTGTCCAGATACTTACTATATTGACTTATCCTTTGATATATAAACATACGAGGTCTGTTAGAAAAGTATCGGACCTTTTCATTTTTTGCAAAAGCCATATGGATTTGAATCACCTGTGATTGGTTCCCTCAGCCCCAACCAGTCTCAGCAGAAGACTGCCCCTCCCTGAGCCTGGTTCTGCTGGAGGTTTCTTCCTGTTAAAAGGGAGTTTTTCCTTCCCACTGTGGCCAAGTGCTTGCTCATAGGGGGTCGTTTTGACCGTTGGGGTTTTTCATGGTTATTGTATGGCCTTGCCTTGCAATATGGAGCGCCTTGGGGCAACTGTTTGTTGTGATTTGGCGCTATATAATTCAATTCAATTTTTTTTTTTTATATAGCGCCAAATCACAACAAACAGTTGCCCCAAGGCGCTTTATATTGTAAGGCAAGGCCATACAATAGTTATGTAAAACCCCAACGGTCAAAACGACCCCCTGTGAGCAAGCACTTGGCTACAGTGGGAAGGAAAAACTCCCTTTTAACAGGAAGAAACCTCCAGCAGAACCAGGCTCAGGGAGGGGCAGTCTTCTGCTGGGACTGGTTGGGGCTGAGGGAGAGAACCAGGAAAAAGACATGCTGTGGAGGGGAGCAGAGATCGATCACTAATGATTAAATGCAGAGTGGTGCATACAGAGCAAAAAGAGAAAGAAACAGTGCATCATGGGAACCCCCCAGCAGTCTACGTCTATAGCAGCATAACTAAGGGATGGTTCAGGGTCACCTGATCCAGCCCTAACTATAAGCTTTAGCAAAAAGGAAAGTTTTAAGCCTAATCTTAAAAGTAGAGAGGGTGTCTGTCTCCCTGATCTGAATTGGGAGCTGGTTCCACAGGAGAGGAGCCTGAAAGCTGAAGGCTCTGCCTCCCATTCTACTCTTACAAACCCTAGGAACTACAAGTAAGCCTGCAGTCTGAGAGCGAAGCGCTCTATTGGGGTGATATGGTACTACGAGGTCCCTAAGATAAGATGGGACCTGATCATTCAAAACCTTATAAGTAAGAAGAAGAATTTTAAATTCTATTCTAGAATTAACGGGAAGCCAATGAAGAGAGGCCAATATGGGTGAGATATGCTCTCTCCTTCTAGTCCCCGTCAGTACTCTAGCTGCAGCATTTTGAATTAACTGAAGGCTTTTTAGGGAACTTTTAGGACAACCTGATAATAATGAATTACAATAGTCCAGCCTAGAGGAAATAAATGCATGAATTAGTTTTTCAGCATCACTCTGAGACAAGACCTTTCTGATTTTAGAGATATTGCGTAAATGCAAAAAAGCAGTCCTACATATTTGTTTAATATGCGCTTTGAATGACATATCCTGATCAAAAATGACTCCAAGATTTCTCACAGTATTACTAGAGGTCAGGGTAATGCCATCCAGAGTAAGGATCTGGTTAGACACCATGTTTCTAAGATTTGTGGGGCCAAGTACAATAACTTCAGTTTTATCTGAGTTTAAAAGCAGGAAATTAGAGGTCATCCATGTCTTTATGTCTGTAAGACAATCCTGCAGTTTAGCTAATTGGTGTGTGTCCTCTGGCTTCATGGATAGATAAAGCTGGGTATCATCTGCGTAACAATGAAAATTTAAGCAATACCATCTAATAATACTGCCTAAGGGAAGCATATATAAAGTGAATAAAATTGGTCCTAGCACAGAACCTTGTGGAACTCCATAATTAACTTTAGTCTGTGAAGAAGATTCCCCATTTACATGAACAAATTGTAATCTATTAGACAAATATGATTCAAACCACCGCAGCGCAGTGCCTTTAATACCTATGGCATGCTCTAATCTCTGTAATAAAATTTTATGGTCAACAGTATCAAAAGCAGCACTGAGGTCTAACAGAACAAGCACAGAGATGAGTCCACTGTCCGAGGCCATAAGAAGATCATTTGTAACCTTCACTAATGCTGTTTCTGTACTATGATGAATTCTAAAACCTGACTGAAACTCTTCAAATAGACCATTCCTCTGCAGATGATTAGTTAGCTGTTTTACAACTACCCTTTCAAGAATTTTTGAGAGAAAAGGAAGGTTGGAGATTGGCCTATAATTAGCTAAGATAGCTGGGTCAAGTGATGGCTTTTTAAGTAATGGTTTAATTACTGCCACCTTAAAAGCCTGTGGTACATAGCCAACTAACAAAGATAGATTGATCATATTTAAGATCGAAGCATTAAATAATGGTAGGGCTTCCTTGAGCAGCCTGGTAGGAATGGGGTCTAATAAACATGTTGATGGTTTGGATGAAGTAACTCATGAAAATAACTCAGACAGAACAATCGGAGAGAAAGTGTCTAACCAAATACCGGCATCACTGAAAGCAGCCAAAGATAACGATACGTCTTTGGGATGGTTATGAGTAATTTTTTCTCTAATAGTTAAAATTTTGTTAGCAAAGAAAGTCATGAAGTCATTACTAGTTAAAGTTAATGGAATACTCAGCTCAATAGAGCTCTGACTCTTCGTCAGCCTGGCTACAGTGCTGAAAAGAAACCTGGGGTTGTTCTTATTTTCTTCAATTAGTGATGAGTAGAAAGATGTCCTAGCTTTACGGAGGGCTTTTTTATAGAGCAACAGACTCTTTTTCCAGGCTAAGTGAAGATCTTCTAAATTAGTGAGACGCCATTTCCTCTCCAACTTACGGGTTATCTGCTTTAAGCTACGAGTTTGTGAGTTATACCATGGAGTCAGACACTTCTGATTTAAAGCTCTCTTTTTCAGAGGAGCTACAGCATCCAAAGTTGTCTTCAATGAGGATGTAAAACTATTGACGAGATACTCTATCTCCCTTACAGAGTTTAGGTAGCTACTCTGCACTGTGTTGTTATATGGCATTAGAGAACATAAAGAAGGAATCATATCCTTAAACCTAGTTACAGTGCTTTCTGAAAGACTTCTAGTGTAATGAAACTTATTCCCTACTGCTGGGTAGTCCATCAGAGTAAATGTAAATGTTATTAAGAAATGATCAGACAGAAGGGAGTTTTCAGGGAATACTGTTAAGTGTTCTATTTCCATACCATAAGTCAGAACAAGATCTAAGATATGATTAAAGTGGTGGGTGGACTCATTTACTTTTTGAGCAAAGCCAATAGAGTCTAATAATAGATTAAATGCAGTGTTGAGGCTGTCATTCTCAGCATCTGTGTGGATGTTAAAATCGCCCACTATAATTATCTTATCTGAGCTAAGCACTAAGTCAGACAAAAGGTCTGAAAATTCACAGAGAAACTCACAGTAACGACCAGGTGGACGATAGATAATAACAAATAAAACTGGTTTTTGGGACTTCCAATTTGGATGGACAAGACTAAGAGACAAGCTTTCAAATGAATTAAAGCTCTGTCTGGGTTTTTGATTAATTAATAAGCTGGAATGGAAGATTGCTGCTAATCCTCCGCCCCGACCCGTGCTACGAGCATTCTGACAGTTAGTGTGACTCGGGGGTGTTGACTCATTTAAACTAACATATTCATCCTGCTGTAACCAGGTTTCTGTTAGGCAGAATAAATCAATATGTTGATCAATTATTATATCATTTACCAACAGGGACTTAGAAGAGAGAGACCTAATGTTTAATAGACCACATTTAACTGTTTTAGTCTGTGGTGCAGTTGAAGGTGCTATATTATTTTTTCTTTTTGAATTTTTATGCTTAAATAGATTTTTGCTGGTTATTGGTAGTCTGGGAGCAGGCACCGTCTCTACGGGGATGGGGTAATGAGGGGATGGCAGGGGGAGAGAAGCTGCAGAGAGGTGTGTAAGACTACAACTCTGCTTCCTGGTCCCAACCCTGGATAGTCACGGTTTGGAGGATTTAAGAAAATTGGCCAGATTTCTAGAAATGAGAGCTGCTCCATCCAAAGTGGGATGGATGCCGTCTCTCCTAACAAGATCAGGTTTTCCCCAGAAGCTTTGCCAATTATCTATGAAGCCCACCTCATTTTTTGGACACCACTCAGACAGCCAGCAATTCAAGGAGAACATGCGGCTAAACATGTCACTCCCGGTCCGATTGGGGAGGGGCCCAGAGAAAACTACAGAGTCCGACATTGTTTTTGCAAAGTTACACACCGATTTAATGTTAATTTTAGTGACCTCCGATTGGCGTAACCGGGTGTCATTACTGCCGACGTGAATTACAATCTTACCAAATTTACGCTTAGCCTTAGCCAGCAGTTTCAAATTTCCTTCAATGTCGCCTGCTCTGGCCCCCGGAAGACAATTGACTATGGTTGCTGGTGTCGCTAACTTCACATTTCTCAAAACAGAGTCGCCAATAACTAGAGTTTGATCCTCGGCGGGTGTGTCGTCGAGTGGGGAAAAACGGTTAGAGATGTGAACGGGTTGGCGGTGTACACGGGGCTTCTGTTTAGGGCTACGCTTCCTCCTCACAGTCACCCAGTCGGCCTGCTTTCCCGGCTGCTCAGGATCTGCCAGGGGGGAACTAACGGCGGCTAAGCTACCTTGGTCCGCACCGACTACAGGGGTCTGGCTAACTGTAGAATTTTCCACGGTGCGGAGCCGAGTCTCCAATTCGCCCAGCCTGGCCTCCAAAGCTACGAATAAGCTACACTTATTACAAGTACCGTTACTGCTAAAGGAGGCCGAGGAATAACTAAACATTTCACACCCAGAGCAGAAAAGTGCGGGAGAGACAGGAGAAGCTGCCATGCTAAATCGGCTAAGAGCTAGTAGCTACGCTAAGCTAGCGGATTCCTAAAAACACGCAAAGAGAATAATGTGTAAATAATTTAGAGGTGATTCAGCAGAAGGAGTGCTTTAGTTAAGGCACATAAAGATTACACTGGGAAACAAATCGTAATCTAGATAACTAGATCAATCTAACTGCGCAGATTAAACAGCTAACAGATACAGAAAAACACAGCTGTGCTCCGTGAACAGGAAGTGATACAATACCGCAGTGAGAGCCAACCACCAGTAGAGGCAAGCAAGTCACCAAATTTTCAAATATAAGAAAAAAGTTGATTGATTGATTGATTGATTGCATCAGCCAAGCTTGAACCATCGTGCGAATGCATGAATTTTTTCATGTCTGTCGGTTGCGTCATTCACCAGACGGCTTCTGGTTGCTTTTTAGTCATGTGACTATCCGAGAAATTGTGCATGATCTGGACATGCCCCAACATGTCCTGTGAGGCTTAATCACAGCGTTGCTTTGTGCCATGTGGCTCCGCCGCGACGCGTGGAATTCCTCTGCTCCTCTTTCCATGACAAAAACTCCTGTAACAGTGGAATGTGCTGTTCATTTCTAAACTGGATGCTGTGTTTTATCCGGGACGTCCTCTGACTAGCACAGAAATTGCGGAAGACGTGGACATCAGCACTTTTTCGGCACATTGAGACAGACATGCAGAGGAATTCCGCACGTCGCGGCAGAGCCGCATGGCGCAAAGCAACGCTGTGATGAAGCCTTACAGGACATATTGGGGCATGTCCAGATCATGCACAATTTCTCGGATAGTCACACGACTAAAAAGCCACCGACAGCCGTCTGAAATCCATCTCAAAGCCGTCCTGTGAGACCAACACGGAGGTGGTTTTGTGCCGCTCTCAGACGCTGTGGGCGGTCTTTAAACCGGCTGGAGCACTCCTTAATCTGTGTAATCCACATGAAATAGTCCCTGAAAGCCATCTGAATTTTCCGAATGGTGTCCACCTGGAGGTCTCTCACAGTTTCTGGAAAAATTTGATGGAGCAAAGCTCCAAATCGTTCAGACATTTATTTGCAATAAAAATCCGACGAGAGGGGTGGACCACTGCTCACACAAAGCCTGCTCACAGGCGAATGACGCAACCGACAGGCGTGAAAAAACTCACGCATGCACACGAAGGTTCAAGCTTGGCTGATGCAATCACACGTGATTCAAATCCATATGGTTTTTGCAAAAAATAAAAAGGTCCGATACTTTTCTAACAGACCACATAATTATTTTTCTGTCCTCGACATATTTTCCTTTACATGTGTGTTTATTTCCGCAGTAGTCTGCTCTGCTCTGTGTTACTCTGATGATCCCGTCAGAGCTCAGAAGCTAAGCCGATGGGGGGCTCTGGTGTGTGTGTGTGTGTGTGTGTGTGTGTGTGTGTGTGTGTGTGTGTGTGTGTGTGTGTGTGTGTGTGTGTGTGTGTGTGTGTGTGTGTGTGTTTCTCCAGGTAACACGGGACTTGCATCAGGAAGGGAATCTGGCATAAAACTTGTGCCAAATCCCAGTGCAGATTTGTGCTGTGTCCGCTATGGTGACACTAAACAACATGGGTGCAGCCGCAAGGTGAACAACACTCGAGTTTGTTTCTATAAGTGCTGCTTCAGTTCTTGTCTACATGTGCCCTGTGCAGGGGCGTAGCTCCAAATTCTGGGCCCTAGGTACTAGCCATATTGAAGACCCCCCCCCCCCCCCCCCCCCACTGTTATGTTCTTTTTTTTATTAACGCAAAAACACCAAATTTCTAATGCGTAGTCTAAATCATGTATACCTTAGATCACACCTGGGAGCCAGAACCCTTTTTAAAGTTGGGGGAGCAATATTGAGTTGTAGGGTCTGGGGGACCAAATGGTGCAATTTGGTGCATTCCCGTCTGTTAAAATGCACAGGAATGCACCAAATTGCACCATTTTTCTTGGAAATTGTGGTTTGGTCCCCCAGGCCCCGCCAACTCAATATAGCTAGCTTTCAAGCTCACCTCTCTTTTCATAGAATTTGGTTAGCAGCTGCTTTCCCTCATTTAGTTTTCGTTCCCTGTCCTTTTTTCTCTTCTTTTTTGAAAAACGGACTTTGATTTTTTAGGAAAGACATATTTTATTTCAGCCTAAACACTAGGGCTGCAACTAATGATTATTTTACTAATCAGTTCATCGGTCGATTATTTTTTCGATTAATCGTTTTGGGTTATTTTTTTAACTTACATGTGAGTTTTACCATTATTTCTTTGAGTTATTATTAAAAGGACTTTATCAACGTTTGTAGCAAAGTTATGTTATATTCTCGTCAAAAACATACCTAGAGTAGTGTTTTGTTTTATTTTGCACATACATACATCACCGACACACCACAAAGAGATTTCTATCAGGTTTAGATGCCTACAGCAACTATCTCAACCACTGACAAAATATTACAGCAAGAGTCCACAAAAGTATTTTAAAGGCCTGACGAAAGTGTAATATGTTATATTTAATAAGATATTTTCATGAAAAAAGACACAAATGTGCAGTTTCCTGCATTTTATTTTTTTCTTGTGTAAAAACACAGCTTAGATGTGGTTTGACCGAAACAAATTGTCATTAAACTTAAATAAAACAGGGATGAAGTGGAGGTTTAAGAGTCACTAGGTGTTAACAGTTATTTCTATATTTATTTATGTTCATTGTTAGTTGGTTTAATCCTTTCTGTTTTGTTTTATCAGATTCTTTTTGTCTGTTTCTCTAAAACTGTATTGTGGCATTATTAGTTATTATTACTATTATTGTTTCTACTATTATTATTGATATATAAATAAACATAAATGAATAAAATATTACAATTTGTAGTACATTTGACTCTTTTATGACAACAAACGCTGAGACATGAATTATTATACAGAAAACAAATGTGCTGACAGCTGCAACAGCTTAATACTAACTTCAACATAACGCCATAGACATGCTAACGCGTTAGCATCGATCCTGTTTTTAAGTTATAAAATACAATAAGACCATAACAGGTCAGATTAACATAAAAAGGTAAATATTACTCACAGACATATGCTCTTTGGGGTTTTAGTGGGGGAAAATTAAGATTAAGCAAAATAAAACACTGAATCAACAAAGCACCATATCGAATCACTGCTTCGATCTGCGAATCACTGCTTCGATTGGTTCAAGGTTCAAAGCAAAGCCGCGCTGCAGAAATGGTTGATTAAAATAGAAGAAACGAAACATTTGCGGTAAAACAAAGTTATTTAACAACTAATTGATGACTAAATTAGTTGACAACTATTTTAATAAGCGATTAAATCGATTTCGAAATTGCAACATTTATACATTCATTCTAATTATATTCTTTTACAACATGAATTGTATGGACATTAATACTGTCCATCCAGCCAGCCAGCCATCCATCCATCCATCCATCCATTTTCTTCCGCTTTATCCGGACTCGGGTCGTGGGGGCAGCAGCTCAAGCAAAGCCGCCCAGACCTCCCGATCCACACACACCTCCTCCGGGGGAACCCCAAGGCGTTCCCAAGCCAGCCGAGAGATGTAGTCCCTCCATTGTGTCCTGGGTCTTCCCTGGGGCCTCCTCCCAATGGGATGTGCCCAGAACACCTCTCCAGCGAGGCGTCCAGGGGGCATCCGGAAAAGATGCCCGAGTCACCTCAACTGACTCCTTTCGACGTGGAGGAGCAGCGGCTCGACTCCGAGCTCCTCCCGAGTGACCGAGCTCCTCACCCTATTTCTAAGGGAGCGCCCAGCCACCCTGGGGAGGAAACTCATCTCGGCCGCTTGTACTTGCGATCTCGTTCTTTCGGTCATGAGCCAAATCTCATGACCATAGGTGAGGATCAGAACGTAGAGCGATCGGTAAATCGAGAGCTTTGCCCCCCTACTCAGCTCTCTCTTCACCATGACGGTCCGATACAGCGACCGCATCACTGCAGATGCTGCACCGATCCATCTATCGATCTCACACTCCATCCGTCCCTCACTCGTGAACAAGACCCCGAGATACTTAAACTCCTCCACTTGACGCAAGGACACTCCACCGACCTGAAGAGGGCAAAGCACCTTTTTCCGGTCGAGAACCATGGCCTCAGATTTGGAGGTGCTGATCTTCATCCCGGATGCTTCACACTCGGCTGCAAACTGCCCCAGTGCACGCTGAAGGTCCTGATTTGACGAAGCCAACAGAACCACATCGTCCGCAAACAGCAGAGACGAGATTCTGTGGTTCCCAAACCAGACCCCCTCTACACCCTGGCTGCGCCTAGAAATTCTGTCCATAAAAATAGTGAACAGAACCGGTGACAAAGGGCCCTCTCCCCCTCTAGCTGCCACCTTATCGTGGTGGGGGAGTTTGCGTACCCGGATGATCCTAGGAGCTATGTTGTCGGGGCTTTGTGCTCCCCGTAGGGTCGCCCAAGGCAAACAGGTCCTAGGTGACGGGTCATACTAAGGGCAGTTCAGAACCTCCATGACCAGTAAAAAATCAAGGACCGAGACGTCGCCCGGTATGGCGGAGCCGGGGCCCCACCCTGGAGCCAGGCCTGGGGTTGGGGCTCGCGCGCGAGCGCCTGGTGGTCGGGCCTTAGCCCATGGGGACCGGCCAGGCTCAGCCCGAAAGAGTGACGTGGGCCCACCCTCCTGTGGGTTCACCACCTGCAGAGGGGGCCATGGGGGTCAGGTGCAGAGAGGATTGGGTGGCAGTCGAGGGCGGGTGGCCCGGCGGCCCGGTCCATTAATAACGTGCAACACAAAAATGTATTTAATGCCAGTTTTTTGTGGCCCCCCATGCTCTGGGCCCTGGGTACATAGTACCCTTATCCCCCCCCAGTCCAACGCCCCTGCCCTGTGTGTGGCGCTCATGCAGCAATGAGACAGCCAGTTGAAGCAAAATGGCTGTATTATTCCATCCAGCGAGTTTGGAAGACTATATGGAATGGATTAACTTACCCTTTTCTTCCAAAATATGAACCTACACAAAACCATACCAATCAACATTTGTATTGAATCACTGTCCTCGTGAGAGATCAGACTGCTGCATGTGGGTTTAGACAGACAATGTCACCAAATAATTACAAAAATGAATGTTTTATGTGAATTGCCGACAGATTTCATGGATGGAATAGTTGCCTAATTGCATAATGCTGTAATTTGCCCAAAATCAAACAAACTTAACATTGAGAAAATATTGAAGGTGGTCTGGGGCGACATGTCACATGACACATAAAAAACCCACTTAAAGTGCTGCACAGAAAATATAATCCTGTTCAAAAAGTTCCAATGAAAAAAAAAAAGTTTACATTTAGACTGTCGCACGATAATGGAAAAAAACCCACCACGTGTGGCGGCCCTCAGCTGTCTTCCTGCTCTGTGATCCTTTACATTAAAGCCACTGTAAGGTTTGAACACTGGATCAAATACGATGTCCATCCAATATTAATGTGTTTTTAACCTTTAAGTTTTATTTATGACGTGTGTAACATCAAATGATATGAAATATAACATAAAATAATGAAATATGACATTTTGCATCATATTTAACTTTAGTTTGCAGTAGATTAAAAAAATGGCACATCTTTAATTAATTTTATTCAATTTAGTATAAGCCCAGTTATGTAAATGGTAAATAGACTGCATTTATATAGCGCTTTTCCTTCTGCATCAGATGCTCAAAGCACTTTACAATTATGCTTCACATTCACCCCGATGTGAGGGTGCTGCCATACGTGGCACTCACTACACACCGGGAGCAATAGGGGATTAAAGGCCTTGCCCAAGGGCCCTTTTGTCAGGCAGGGATTTGAACCCATGATCTTCTAGACTCAAGCCCAACACCTTAACCACTAGACCATTACCTCCCCTATGTATGAGAGGGAGCCATCATATAGAGAAAATGGCCCATTAGTTCAGGCACTAAGCGGCCATTTTTTTCACATTTCACTTCTAATGTTAAACATTCTTGAATATTGTGTTCTGTCCGCTCCATGTTTGATGTCAGCAAATGTAACAGTACTGTTGTCTCTGCTGCTGCAGGCAACAACATTAAATAACATATCAGATAACTCATGTTGCAAAGGTGCTTTACAATAAAAACATACAGCAAGGCCAGAGTGACAATAAAGACTTTTACTGTGAAAGTCGCAGCTTCGTTGTTACGTCACTGATTCTAATTTGACAACACAACTTACATGAGCTAATATCAGATCATTTTCAACGTTAAGTAGTTAAGTTGAATTAAGTGTTACATGAACTGTACACCGGGGCAGATCCATGGGGAAACTGGGGCTTTGCTCTGGTGAAGACTGAAGTATTGTTGGATTACTGAATACTTTGGACTAAAATTCAAACTTTTAAATGTTCTGAATGCTTTGTGTATATCTATCCATCCATTTTCTATACCCACTTACTCCAATTAAGGGTCAGGGGAGGGCTGGAATCTATCCCAGCAGTCATAGGGTGTGAGGCGGGGTACATCCTGGACAGAACGCCAGTCTGTCGAAGGATCACATGTACAACCCCTGGCAATAATTATGGAATCACCGGCCTCGGAGGATGTTCATTCAGTTGTTTAATTTTGTAGAAAAAAAGCAGATCACAGACATGACACAAAACTAAAGTCATTTCAAATGGCAACTTTCTGGCTTTAAGAAACACTATAAGAAATCAGGAAAAATAATTGTGGCAGTCAGTAACGGTTACTTTTTTAGACCAAGCAGAGGGAAAAAAATATGGACTCACTCAATTCTGAGGAATAAATTGTGGAATCACCCTGTAAATTTTCATCTCCAACACTAACACCTGAATCAAATCAGATCTGCTCGTTAGTCTGCATCTAAAATGGAGTGATCACACCTTGGAGAGCTGTTGCAACAAGTGGACTGACATGAATCATGGTCCAACATGAGAGATGTCAATTGAAACAAAGGAGAGGATTATCAAATTCTTAAAAGAGGGTAAATCATCACGCAATGTTGCAAAAGATGTTGGTTGTTCACAGTCAGCTGTGTCTAAACTCTGGACCAAATACAAACAACATGGGAAGGTTGTTAAAGGCAAACATACTGGTAGACCAAGGAAGACATCAAAGCGTCAAGACAGAAAACTTAAAGCAATATGTCTCAAAAATCGAAAATGCACAACAAAACAAATGAGAAACGAATGGGAGGAAACTGGAGTCAACGTCTGTGACCGAACTGTAAGAAACCGCCTAAAGGAAATGGGATTTACATACAGAAAAGCTAAATGAAAGCCATCATTAACACCTAAACAGAAAAAAACAAGGTTACAATGGGCTAAGGAAAAGCAATCGTGGACTGTGGATGACTGGATAATCTGCATTGGGCAAGGTGATCATGCTGGAACTTTTGTTTGGTTCCGTTCCAATGAGATTTATAAAGATGACTGCCTGAAGAGAACATGTAAATTTCCACAGTCATTGATGATATGGGGCTGCATGTCAGGTAAAGGCACTGGGGAGATGGCTGTCATTACATCATCAATAAATGCACAAGTTTACGTTGATATTTTGGACACTTTTCTTATTCCATCAATTGAAAGGATGTTTGGGGATGATGAAATCATTTTTCAAGATGATAATGCATCTTGCCATAGAGCAAAAACTGTGAAAACATTCCTTGCAAAAAGACACATAGGGTCAATGTCATGGCTTGTAAATAGTCCGGATCTTAATCCAATTGAAAATCTTTGGTGGAAGTTGAAGAAAATGGTCCATGACAAGGCTCCAACCTGCAAAGCTGATCTGGCAACAGCAATCAGAGAAAGTTGGAGCCAGATTGATGAAGAGTACTGTTTGTCACTCATTAAGTCCATGCCTCAGAGACTGCAAGCTGTTATAAAAGCCAGAGGTGGTGCAACAAAATACTAGTGATGTGTTGGAGCGTTCTTTTGTTTTTCATGATTCCATAATTTTTTCCTCAGAATTGAGTGATTCCATATTTTTTTCCCTCTGCTTGGTCTAAAAAAGTAACCGTTACTGACTGCCACAATTTTTTTCCTGATTTCTTATAGTGTTTCTTAAAGCCAGAAAGTTGCCATTTGAAATGACTTTAGTTTTGTGTCATGTCTGTGATCTTCTTTTTTTTCTACAAAATTAAACAACTGAATGAACATCCTCCGAGGCCGGTGATTCCATTATTTTTGCCAGGGGTTGTAGACAAACAAACACATTCACACCGCACACATACCTACGGACAATTTAAAGTTTCCAAATCACCTAACCTGCATGTCTTTGGATATGAGAGGAAGCCATGCAAACACGGGGAGAACATTCAAACTCCACACAGAAAGGCCACAGGTGGGAATTGATCCTATGACCTTCCTGCGCTGTGTATCTATTTCCCTTCAATTAAAGAATTCATTTTTCTTTTTTTTATAGTCCTTTTTAATTTTATATCATTTATAATCAAAATTAATTCCTCAGAAACATTATGATGTACTCTATTAGAACAATTTGATACACTATATCAATAAAATCCATAACAGACCAAAACCATTAAAAGGGCATATTATCAACTCTACATGTTGATCACATATCTTTGATTTGTAATAAGTGCATTTTGATTGTTTCTCTCGTCCACATCAGACATGGTGTTATGTGTCGGACGCGGGCGGAGAACCGACCAGCGTTTGAAGGACCCAGTATAAAATAAGCAGAGCACGGTACAAAGGATAACAGAATTTAATAACATAACACTGAGTGCTGAATAATAACAAATGAGTGCGCGGTCTGGCGAGGTGGAATAACGGTGCGCTCCCAGCAGCACAATGGTCCGGAACCAGAACAGTTCGGACCCAAGGACCCCGCCGACACCCCCCAGGTGGCCGCGACCAACCGAGTCTGTGAAAGAAGAAACCATCATGTGAGTCCACCACTCCACACACAGAGAGACCACTCAAAGGTGTACATCAACAGCAAACACTTCCTGGCTTAATTACCAATCAGCTTCCCACCCTGCAGGCATGGAACACCCAGTTCAATTCTCCACTGCAGTGGAAGCTGATTAAACGACTAACATAACAGCTCAATATAATAAGGTGTGAGGGACACCACATTTACTGACTGTACTCATGTTAGTCACAAAACCTAAAGTACCTCAGGAAGTGTGCTGACGAGCGTGAGACCTCACCCCCTCCTCTTTCACAGACCATGGCAT
Organism: Thalassophryne amazonica; assembly: GCF_902500255.1. Classification (NCBI taxonomy): domain Eukaryota; kingdom Metazoa; phylum Chordata; class Actinopteri; order Batrachoidiformes; family Batrachoididae; genus Thalassophryne; species Thalassophryne amazonica. The sequence continues at coordinate 75,568,866 of NC_047115.1, forward strand.
CAAACCTGGTACGGTCTCTGCATCCATGATGATGAGATGGCTCTCTAGACGACGATCTCACCCATCTGGTCACAAGGTCAAGTCTCTGGCAAATACACACTGTGTACTCCAGACTTAAATGCAACCATGCCCCAATCCATAAAGATGCACCACAGCTTTGAGTCCTGACGAGCTGCACATGACAAGCTTCAGGTGATCAGGGTGAGGTCCTGATAACTCAGCCACACAGCCACTCAGTCCTGAATGCATGCCACCTGGAAGGAAAAACAGAAGACAGAAAACAGAAGACAAACAAAAGCCAGCCAGGCACACCAGGCACCCCAGCCACAACAGCACCCCACCCTCACGGGAAGCCTCCCAGCGACCACACAAACCTGGCCCAGGAAAAACACCCCCCTCCAGGGACCATGGCTGGAAACAGTATCTGCATTCATCTTCCAACTGAATCTTCATATAACAGAACTGTTGACGTCTTCACCTCTGACTGCATCTTTGCCTTTGTTTCTGTCATTCAATTTGCACAGGTGTGGCCAGGAGTTCTTGAACCTGTGCGGTCAGCCTTTGTCCGACCATGTTTAAAGTCTGTTTAGTCATAAAACAAAAAAGACAAACACAAACAACCAAACCACCCCCCCCCTCCCCAGAGGACCGTCCCATCAAACCCCAGGAAGAGGAGAAAAGAAAAACACAACCCAAACTTAAGCTTGCAAACAAAAAACACTAACAACCCCCCCCCCCCCCCCCCGGACGACATGTAGGGACCAACACCCCCCAGAGGACATCCCGCCAGCTCCAGGAGTAATAACCACAGCCGAGGTCCCTCTGGGATCCAAAGTCACCCACGGGGACTCCCAGCGCCTCCCAGAGGACCCTTCCATCAAACCCCAGGAGACGCCCCCCCTCATAACTAATGGACCCTGCCCCAGCCGTCTATGGCTAGATGGACCCACAGCCCTTTCCCCCACAGAGGACACCACAGTCGCACCCTGAGGGCGGAAACTGGGGGGAAAACAAAAAAAAAAACATACAAACAAAACAACCCCAACCCCACCCCCCTCGGCGCAGTGGAAACTGGAAGTACGTCCAGTGTCACCAACCACGATTATACCCCAGAAGTCAACCGGGAGGAGTGGAACAGCGGTAATGGCAGACGGCACAAAACGGCGCCACCCCTCCGACTTCCAAACCAGCCACCAGCTGCGGGTATATTCCACTTCCCCAAACCTCAGCTACGCCGATGGCATACGGCTCAAAGGCGCGCTGAAGCCGGAGGTGGAACAGGGAATCAACAAAAAAAAAAAACACCCCGAACCCCCCCCCCCCCTCCCAGGTGCCGAGGTTACCTGGGAAACGCCCAGCATAACCAAACTGCACCACTCCAGCAACGCCGACAACCTACGGCTCACACGGCTGGAGCCAGAGGAGAAGAGAGGGCACAACAAAAACAAAAAAAAAAACAAAGAAAAAAGAAAAAACAACCCAATCACCCTCCAGAGGACCGTCCCATCAAACCCTGGGAGGTGAAACCAAAAGAAATAAAAAGAAAGACTAACAGACTAACATAAAGTTACCTGGGTCCTGTCTATGCTCCAGACAGCCTGCAAGGTCACGACCCCAGAACACTAACAGTGTAAAACATCCCACACAAAAACCAACTCAAAAAACACCCACAAAAAATGAACCAACACAAAACTAAGTGACTTATACCGTCAAGCTCAAACAAATGGAACACACCTGTTCCACCTTAAGAGCTATGACGGTAATGTGACTCAGTCACCAACAGGGGGAGCCAAAGTGCTAAAAATAAAAAACACCCCATTGGTAACCGAGAAAACAACTCACGCTGCTTTCCCAGTGCGCAGCTACGTGTAACACACAACCAAAATGTGCTTCAACTAAATTACGCCAGAGCTGACACAACAGACGCAGTAGCTTCTTCACCCGAGGAGACGGGCCTACAACTGTAACAACAGGAAGCACAGCGACCCGTGCCACAGAACTCCGCCGTGCGCGTTCACCCATTAAAAGACACACTCATGCAGCTCCTGTTTTACCTCTTATCTGGTCGAAGTGTGACGCGAAGCTGTCGCTATTCACACTCCACAACAACCCACGGATAAGGTAACACCACAGGAACACGGCTGCAAGAGAGCTCAAATCACTATTCAATAATGGGTTCTCAGACACACACCATCCGGGCGGAGAGCACCCGCAACTGATCCGGATAACTTCTGACATCTGCTGCCGCCTTCCCGGCGCAGTACCACCTCTGCTACCGCTGGGTCCGTGATGTATTGGCCAGAGACTACTGTTATGTGTCGGACGCGGGCGGAGAACCGACCAGCGTTTGAAGGACCCAGTATAAAATAAGCAGAGCACGGTACAAAGGATAACAGAATTTAATAACATAACAGTGAGTGCTGAATAATAACAAATGAGTGCGCGGTCTGGCGAGGTGGAATAACGGTGTGCTCCCAGCAGCACAAACGGTCCGGAGCCAGAACAGTTCGGACCCAAGGACCCCGCCGACACCCCCCAGGTGGCCGCGACCAACCGAGTCTGTGAAAGAAGAAACCATCATGTGAGTCCACCACTCCACACACAGAGAGACCACTCAAAGGTGTACATCAACAGCAAACACTTCCTGGCTTAATTACCAATCAGCTTCCCACCCTGCAGGCATGGAACACCCAGTTCAATTCTCCACTGCAGTGGAAGCTGATTAAACAACTAACATAACAGCTCAATATAATAAGGTGTGAGGGACACCACATTTACTGACTGTACTCATGTTAGTCACAAAACCTACAGTACCTCAGGAAGTGTGCTGACGAGCGTGAGACCTCACCCCCTCCTCTTTCACAGACCATGGCATCAAACCTGGTACGGTCTCTGCATCCATGATGATGAGATGGCTCTCTAGACGACGATCTCACCCGTCTGGTCACAAGGTCGAGTCTCTGGCAAATACACACTGTGTACTCCAGACTTAAATGCAACCATGCCCCAATCCATAAAGATGCACCACAGCTTTGAGTCCTGACGAGCTGCACATGACAAGCTTCAGGTGATCAGGGTGAGGTCCTGATAACTCAGCCACACAGCCACTCAGTCCTGAACGCATGCCACCTGGAAGGAAAAACAGAAGACAGAAAACAGAAGACAAACAAAAGCCAGCCAGGCATGCCAGGCACCCCAGCCACAACACATGGGGCCAAATACAAAAGTATTTGTATTTGAAAATGCTTAAATACATTTTTTAGAGTATTTGTATTTGTATTTTCTGATTTTAAATTCAAAGTATTTGTATTTGTATTTCAAATACATTGCAGATCCCAAGTATTTCCAAATACTTTTACAAATACTTTTCAAACTTTGGAATCTCTGTGACACCGTGTTGAGACACACCAGAAAACTATAAGCTCCGCGTTATTGTGATTGAGATACAATAATACAATATGCTGAGACGAGAAGATATGACATTTTATTATTGTTTTGTGATATGGTGGATACAAAAGGATGCAATATTGATGGAAACAGAATATATATTGTGATAGTTTGATTATTGCCTGTGATATTTTAATAGTGAATTTGTGATAAAACATTCAATCCTTTACTTATCAATAGTATTTGGTCATGTTATTTTCACAATAAATTGTCACCGGTTTATCAGTTTTTGTGTTGATTTGTTGTTTATAGTTCATAGAAAGTATTTGTATTTGAAATACTCAAAATATAAAGTATTTGTATTTGAAAAAGTACAAAGTATTTGTATTTGTATTTGGAATTCGAAAATCTAAAGTATTTGTATTTAAATACAATGCAAAGTATTTGACCCCATGTCTGGTCCACATGAAAAGAAAAAAAAAAAAATGTTTTTATGCATCAAATGTGAAAGGTAAGTGGTCAGTGGTTTTCTGATCACTTACATTTCACATGGGTTGGGCATGGTTTTGTTTTTTTTTATTATCATTATTATTGTTATTATTATTATTTGTGATACCGTTGCTAATATACTACTTTTAAAAACTTAAACGATGCTCAAACTGTACCTGAACAGCTACTTGACGATATATTAGACAATACCATTTTTTATTGCTCAGGCAAATCTAAATGTCAAATTGTTACCACCTTAATTATATGGGCAGAAAGAAAGACACAATATATTTACACAACAGCTTAA